>NW_025423261.1:1184851-1299568 GCF_020497125.1 Mauremys mutica
AGGAATGCTGAAGGGTGGGCCTGGGTGGGGGTGTGTGCGCAATGTCACACCCTACACCTGAACTTACTGCCAGAGGCTTGGACACTGTCCATGGTAGATGCGGTACACCTAATATCCCTGCTTGTCTCTGGTCACACCCCCTTTCAGTACCTTTAAATGTATGATGTCCTACATGGGTGGTCTAGCAAGGTATAGGGTTCCTGGTCCCCGGCTGCCTGAAAACATGTTGGGGTGTGGTATTGCTAACAGAGTGCAGACAGCAATATCTGTTAACGTGTAGGTGTCTTGGCATTTAGCCACCAATGGCATAAGGCAGTGTGCCTCAGTTTCCCCTCCCACACAGCAGCATAGGCCTGTTATGCTTTTGCTGCTGTGCCAAGCTTCCAGCCTGTTTACAGGTATGATATGAAAAGAAACAATTCTTGTGGGACTGTCTTGTCACCATCCCTAGCATGTATAAAAGTTTTTTTTTCCCCACAAAACAGGTATGTCCCACATCTTTAAAGCATTTACCACTAGTATTAACTCCTTGGGCTTGATGACGTAGCAAAAGACCCCCAGATTAACAGCAAATCTACGGCGGACAGGTTTTGTTCACACAATTTAGCTTGTTTAGTGTCTATTACATTTCCCAATTCCTTTGTGTACCCTCGTAAGTGCTCTGATGCAGATTGTTCTGCCTCTTTGGAGAAGGTTTTAAATTCAGGCATGTGTTTGAGGTGTTGGCAAGGAAGGGTGCACTGCAACCATGCCTGCCCTTGGCCCAAATCACACATTCCTTCAAAGCTTGTAAAGTCTTTTCCCCTCACCCACGTATCTAACAAATCTCTCATTTCATTTACATAAGCCACATTACTGAATCCAGATCCCCTCTTAAGACTCCTGAATTTAACCCTGTAGGTTTCAGGTGTCATCTGAAACTGTGTTAAAACTAGTTCCTTACATTTACCATAGTTTGTAGCATCATCAATAGGCATCTCATTCAATATGTCCATAGCTCTTCCATCAATTTGGCTACCAATGTGACCAATTTTTGATCACCAGGGATTTCACAGAGGTGCAGAGTCTCTCAAAGGTGATGAAATATTCAGCAATATCACTGGATTCATCATACTGTGGACATAGTCACTCCCATTTGTGGATTTTTGGGGAAGTGCAGCCAGCTGCTGGAGGGTTTTGTCTCTTCCACTCCATAACAGCCAGTCCATGCTTCTGGGCCTCAGTTTGGGCCTCTATTGCTCTGCCTCTTAACTCCAGGGCTCTTTTGTGAGCAGCTCCCTCCCTGGCTGCCTCTGCTTCCATAGCCCTTCTGTGCACAGGTGCCTCTGCTTCTTTGAGCTTCAATTGAAACTCCCGGTCCTTTGCCTTCTCTTCTGCTTCCAGTCTGGCCAGCTCTAGTTAAGTAGCTGCCTCACTGGTGGACATTTTCCTGCTTTCTTGTGCTGAGACACCCCCTCTGTAGTTCACTGAAACAGGGATGCCCTGAGCTCAGGCTTCTTAGTTACAGAGACTTTCCCAGCGCCCAGTGTTCAGCCTTTCTGGGCAGCAACTTGCAACCTGTGCAGTTCTAGCTTCTTCTGCTCTTCACTCTTCATTAGTTTGCTTATTTTTCTTTCCCTATTTCCCTTACCCCGAAAGGAAGCAAACAGAAAATCATAAACCAGTAACCACTTTGTCTGTTCTCCAGCCACCACACCCAACTCACTACCAGTCTCTCAAAGCAATCAGCTGTGAGTCTGGAGGTCAGGACTGGGATGGTAGGGGCTGTGGGTTGGGAGGGAGGGGCACTGACAGAGCTGAGGGGAAGTCCAGGGCGGCTGCAGGTCGGGAGTGAGGGGCACCGGGTAGAGCTGGGGGAAGCCCAGGGGGCTGTGGGTCAGGAAGTGAGGGGCACCAGCAGAGCTGTGAGTCTGGAGGTCAGGACTGAGATAGCAGGGGCTGCGGGTCGGGAGTGAGTGGCACCAGCAGAGCTGAGGGAAGTCCAGGGGGCTGCAGGTCGGGAGTGAGGGGCACCGGCAGCACAGTGACTGGGGAGCTCAGTGGGGGATCCCAGGGGGCTGCGGGTCGGGAGTGAGGGGCACTGGTAGAGCTGGGGGGAAACCAGGGGGCTGCGGGTCGGGACTGAGGGGCACCGGTAGGGCTGGGGAGAACCGAGGGGGCTGTGGTTTGGGACTGAGGGGCACCAGCAGAGGTGTGAGTCTGGAGGTCAGGACTGGTATAGCAGGGGCTGCGGGTCGGGAGTGAGGGGCACCAGCCATGCAGTGACTGGGGAGCAAAGTGGGGAGCCAAGGGGGCTGCGGGTCAGGAGTGAGGGGCACCAGTAGACCTGTGAGTCTGGAAGTCAGGGCTGGGATAGCAGGGGCTGCAGGTCGGGAGTGAGGAGCACCAGCCGCGCAGTGACTGGGAGCTCAGCGGGGAGCCCAGGGGGCTGCGGGTCGGGAGTGAGGGGCACTGGTAGAGCTGGGGGAAACCAGGGGGCTGCGGGTCGGGACTGAGGGGCACCGGTAGGGCTGGGAGTGAAAACTGTGCAGTTCAGAATGTGAATAGTGACCCCGGCTCCTTCCTGCACCTGCTCTACATTGCTCCACAGCAGCTTCTCCCCCTGCAGAGTCACCCCAGCACGGCAGTGCAGCCGCCCAGGGTTCAGCAGGGGCCCCTGGCAAGGACCGTGGGTGCAGCTAACAGCCCAGTGTGCCTGGCCGTGAGGCAGCTGTAAAAAAGCAACAGTCCCCCCCAGAAGTACTTAGGCTGAATTCCTTAACTTTAACATCATGACCCCCCTGTAGAAAGCCACACGTCAGTTGTATTTTCACAGGGAGATGCAAAAATCAAGTGACACCAATTTTTAAGTTGAGTAAATAAAGTTGAGGAGATAGTTATTAACCTCCCAAAAAATATACTAAAGATCCCGCAACATAACACCTGAAGGTGAAATATGAACAGAGACAAACCTTGTCAGCAAAGGCTCATTTCCCAAACGATCCTCAAAATGTTACTAATCCCCACCCCTCCTCCACAGGAGCTCTGTGCAGTGTAACTGTTCTGCAGGCAGCTTCCCATTCAGTGCTGTTGTGGGACATTCCCAGGCCTGGAAATGTACCAACGACAGAATTTGAAGAGCAAACCTGGCTCCCTGCACCAGGCGGGATTTGAGTGTTTTGTCCCCGTCACTTAGTGTTTATCAATAGCACAGATGCCATGGACAGGACTCCAGGCTCTGCTTGAGGGATCCTGGCACAGGGGCTGGGGGGGAGAAAGGATGGTAGATTCTGACCTGTGCTCTGGAGAGGAGGTAATAAGTGAACAGGTTTTTTAACTTCTCCCCTCCTCAGTGTCCCTGGGCTGCAATTCTACATTCCACAGGGCCAAATGAGGGGGTGATGCCATTTGGTTAATGAAAACCAGTGCTCCAGGTGAGGTTTGAACTCACAACCTCAGCATAGCTCCTCTCAGCACTGCCCTATAAGTACTGTGCGCTAACCAATTGTGCCACTGGAACACCTGTTAATTAGGATTCTCTGAGACTCCTAGGTTGATACAGGCGAGCGGTGACCCCAAAACATTCTCCATGGGGTTGAGAGCAGGTAGTGACAAGTGTTGTACTTGGTGGGGTGGATTCTTCTTAAGGGTTCCAGGCCCCATTTGACCCTTTTGTTCTTCCCTGTGTAATAACAGAGATGGTTAAGACTCAATGGAGAGTCTTGCTGCAGACCAACAGAGCTGAAGTCACTGATAACCAGCTCTAAGCATTAGTCCTGCTTTGGGACAGTGTCTCTCATGCAACGAACTGCCCAGTCTGCGCTAGCAGTGAGGCTCCCTCACTAGCAGGTGAAATCAGGGAGAGCTGTGTGAAGTGCAGGGCCCCAGGGGTGCCGGAACAGGGGGGAACAACACCCCAGGACTTTAAAAAATGGGAGGGCTCTGCCTTGCCACTTTGTAATGACCGTAAGGACGAGTGAGGGTGGGGAGGGGACGGAGAGCAGTGAGCGGGAGGAAGGGTCTGGGGGGAAGAGGCAGCGTAGGAGCGGGTCCTTGGGGAGAAGGGGTGGGGCAGGGGCATGGCATTGAGTGGCAGGGATGGGGCTACTGTTTGGGCTCTGGTGGCCACTACTTTTAGGGAGCCTGTTCCGCTCCTGGTGGGACCACAAGACATCCCAGAGCAGAGAGGGTGGCCAGCAGAGTGGTGACAGGGTGGAACGGCAAGTGGCCGGCAATGTGGCCAGACAGCGGAGGGAGAAAGGGGCTTTCCCCCCAGGAGGTGAGAGATGAACTCTGGGTTTTCACTGACCCATGGCAGCAGCTGTGGGTGAGGTGCAGTGAAGGGAGGGGCATATCCACTGATGAGCTGCCAAAATATTAACAACCGGTTCCCTCCTCCTCACCCCATGAGGGTGACCCCCCTCGACCCCGGGGACTCCTGCCCTGCCCCCCAGGACCCCTGCCCTATCCACCCCCTTCCCTGTCCCTTAACTGCCCCCTGCCACCCCTCCAACCCCTCCTCTTATTCCTGATGGCCCCCCCGGGACCCCCTGCCCTATCCTAACCACCCCTTCTCTCTTTCCCGACTGCCCCTGGAACCCCTGCCCCTGACTGCCTTCCACCGCCCCATCCAACCCCTGGTACTTCCTAACTGCCCCCCCCCAGGACCCTTGCCCCCATTCAATTCCCCTGTTCCCTGCCCCCTGACCACCCCCAGTCCTGACCCTAATCCACCCCCCCGCCCTCTGTCCAACATCCTCTCCCTGCTCCATGTCCCCCTTACCCTGCTGCTTGGAGATGGGGGCCGTGCCACCCAGAGTCGGGGCTGGGAGCCACGGGCGTTGGGCTGCAGTCGGGGTCCAGGTCGGCGTCGGGGTCCGGCCTGGAGCCTCACCGCCCAGCCGGAGTCGGGTCCGGCGCAGAGACGCGCCGCCCGGCCAGCCAGAGTCAGAGCCGGGGTCCGGCGCGGAGCTACGCTGCCCAGAGTCGGGGCCGGGGTCAGAGCCACGCCGCCCGCCCGGCCAGAGTCAGGACCGGGGTCCGGGTCAGCGTCGGGGTCCGGCCCGGAGCCGCGCCGCCCACCCGGCCAGAGTCGGGCCCAGGGTGCGGGTCGGCATCGGGGTCCGGCCCGGAGCCGTGCCGCCCGCCGGGCCGGGGTCAGAGCCAGGGTCCGGCCCGGAGCTGCGCCGCCTGCCCGGCCAGGGTCACAGCCGCGCCGCCCGCCCGGAGCTGCGCCGCCCGCCCGGCCAGAGTCGGGGCCGGGAGCCGGGTCGGCTTCGGGGTCCAGCCTGGAGCCACGTCGCCCGCCCGGCCAGTCGGGGCCAGGGTCCGAGTCAGCGTCGGGGTCCGGCCTGGAGCCGCCTGCCCGGAGCCGCGCCGCCCGCCCGGCCGGGGTCACAGCCAGGAGACGGCCCGGAGCCGCGCCGCCCAGAGTCGGGGCCGGGGCCGGGGGCTGGCCCGGAGTCCCACTGCCCGCCCGGCCAGAGTTGGGTCGGGGTCAGGGTCAGAGCCGGGGGCCGGCCTGGAGCTGTGCCGCCTGGCCGGGGACACGCCCCCCCCCCCCCCGCTTACCTGCAGGAAGCTGCTGCTTCCTTCTCAGCCCTCCCAGGCTTCCCGCCAATCAGCTGTTAGCGCGGGAAGCCTGGAGGGAGAGCCTTCAGAGGAGGAGGCAAAGCTGGAGCCAGGTGAGCTGGAACTGGGGGCAGGGCAGGGAGCTGCTGGAACCTTTGTTAAATTTAAAAGCCCTTTACAACAGGTTCTAGAAGGGTTTCTAAACTTAACAACCGGTTCGCGCGAACCGGTGCGAAGCTCACCACTGGGCACATCCAAAGAGCTTCTGGTGTCTGGATTTAGAAGCCCAAGGCAAAAGGCCACTGCCCAGCGCACTGTGGGTGGGTGTTTTGCTCATAGTGTTGTGTTATGAATCCTGATTGTGGTGTTTTCCCAAGTTAATACAAGGTGATTTTCCTCCTTTTTCTTAAAGCTTCTTTTCTACACTCAGTGCGTGGGGAAAGTATCACCTCTTAGAGGCACCCAGTGGCCAGGGTTAGTTTCCCCAGGTTACTGGGTGGGGGCTTAAGCAGATTGTGTGTTGTATTGTTGAAGAGAAGCCCCAAGCACCCAAACAGGGAATTGTAACTTCAACCTTCAGAGTAAGAGCCAGAGGTGCTGCCAGCTGAGCTAGCCAGGCCGCCTAAATGTATTAACCCCTTTCACCGTGTTGGTGCCATTAGGCATATCCCTAGATAACTCAGGAGGGTAGAAAAACCACAGTATTAATGAAGCTTTTCTGTACCAGGCCTGAATGGACCAAAGTTATTTTATGCTTGTCCAAAGTGCTTCCATATTAAACTCTGATTGAACTCCCAGGCTAGTATTGAGAATGGAATGTGTAACAGCTTCTTATCAGTGTAAGACACCAGAAGATAGGGCCCCTTTTTATTACTTGTGTTTAGTTTTAGAAAGAGGGGAGGGGAGACAAGGTAATAAATTCAGAAGTAAACCAAGGTAACAGCCTTGAAAAGTTACGAGATAAATTGTTTGCTGTCAAGGATGATTTAACCTGTTTGATGTAATTGTTAACTATACACTATATGTACTATATAGGAGTGGGGAGGAGACTAGTGGGGGGTAATGAGGATGCCTTGTTGAAGTCATGTATAAGAAGACACACACAGCTTGTATCTGTGTGCAGGATTTGAGATTGTAAAATATCTCCCTGGCACCTTACTTGGGCTCAAATAAACTTTTTCTGCATTCTCCACCCTGGTGTGATAATTAGTGCGACGCACACCGGGCAACGAAACCACTGTTTGCTGCCTCAGGCCTTTTTGGGCCGGCAACAGTCTTGGCATCCCTGGGTGGGCTCGAGGCAAAATTATGCCTTGCCCGGACTCCTCCAATGGCCGGTGGACGACAGTCACAGCCGATGCCCAGCGCGCACCGGTGCTTTTACCGGGGGCCTCGGCAGGGACGTGTCAGACCGACCTTGGAAGGCACAACGGTGCAACGCACTCAGATAGTGGAGAAGCAGCTGCGGGCGACGGTGAGGAACCGGTCCTGTGGAAAAGGTAGGAACAGTTCAGTGCTGTTAACCTTTTGTTTGCCTGTTAAGACCTGGGGACGCCCAGTGTCTTCCCATAGGTATGGGGCAGGGATAGAGTACAGGCAGGGCACGGTGTATGCCCCCAGAATGCATTCTAGCAAATTGGAAAGTGTTTGGTTTGGATCCAATGATTAAGGATAAACTAAAAAGGTTCTGTACAGTAGACTGGCCTCAATATCAACTAGAGAGCCAGGAAAGGTGGCCACCAGAAGGATCACTTAATTACAACATGATCCTTCAATTACTTTTGTTTTGTTAGCGAATGGGTAGCTTTTGAAACTGTTTGTATAAAGAGCTCTTGTAAAAATCCCTCATCATATGCCCCAGAGCTGCACTGGGAGGAGGATTGTCCGTGGGAATAATGGTCTTGGTGTGTGTGTGTGTGTGTATACCAGTGTGAGTGTCTGTTTACTGGAAGATGCCCAGATTAACCTGTGAAGCAAATGCTAATGATCAGGAGTAGTCTAACGCAAGCCCAGTAACTAGTGGATCTTTAGGAGATCCGACCCACGGTGGGCTGACTCAGCCTGGCATCGTCTGGCGAGGAAGCTGCCTGGGTCTAGGAATGTGTGAACCTATCTTCCCTCTCCCCCTTTCTTTCCGTGTGGGCTACTGACAGTCTGATCATCTCACTGTATGCAATCAGAGTAGCGGCTCCTCTCCCAGAGACTAGCCGAAGCTCTTTGCTGAAAGGAGGTGTAGAAGAGTCAGTCATCCTCGTTAATCTCTCCTGTGTGAGTGTCCTGTAGGGAGAGATTCTTAGTTTATGAGCCGCTAGCGCGGACAGGGCCCCCCTCTTTGTGTGTGTAAGTGGAAAATGGGGGAAGGGACAGTCTAAACATTCTACCTCACCCCCTAAGGGTACCCCAGCATAGTACATGTACGTACATTATGGTCCTGAAACCTGCAGGTATTTAGAGAATTGGAATCTTTACACGCGTGAAAATCCATCTAAACAATGTCCATTAGAAGGTATCTTCAATCTAGATAAGATCATATATCTCAGAGGAGCTTTTAATTACCAAAGGAAAAGCCTCTGACACAGTGTGAGCAATTCGTCTAGGAATGGGTTAATTTGAAACTCAGCTAAGCCCAGAGATAAAGAGAGCTGCTCTGTGTATTAGGTCAGACTATGTTAAGTACAAAGAAAAACTGCTTTTGGCCCCAGCTGGCTGTGGGAAAATATAGACAGAGGTAAATTAAAGGTAATATAAGTTACGGAACTGAGATTGCATTTGCAAAGCTTAACTGTTCAGTGAGGTTTAACAGTCTTTGCAATCCCAGAGTTGGTATGGCTTGGTGACCTGAACTGGAATCTCTGAAAGAGACACTGCAGGAGATTCCAGGGTGTAAAAGAACAGCTCTCCCAAGAGTGGAAGCATGTTGGAAATTCTGGACAAGCTGTATACAGAATAATCTCCTGTCCACCTATTCCCCTTCTCTGAATGTTATATACAGACGTGGTCAGTCTGGATATGTGTGAGTATTAAAGTGGCTTAAGGCTTGGGGAAGCTTTGGGGTTTGGTTATATGGTGTGTTTTATCCTTCCCCCAACGTCCTGCAGTAGATAAATTGGTAACAGATTTGTCACAGTTTGGTGAGTAATTGAGAATGGGGGAGCCCTATAGAATTTACACCATCTATTTGTTTTACCTTTGTTATGTTGTGTTTCTTTTGTTTGGAACTGTTGGTGTTATATGTTGAGGATTGCATGATTAAAGGTGAGCCTACTCTCAGCTGCAGTAAGTCTGAGAACTGGAAAGGGGATCTACCCCCAGTTGCAGCAGGACTGGGCAATAGAGTAGTTGGAGAAAAAGAACAAATATGTACTTGATAACTAGAATTGAGCAATTAAGAGCATAGATCATGACCCAGACAGCAACTCAAACCTGCACCCAGGGCAAGTTGCAGGTTTTGAGACAGGATTTCCAGTTAGGAAAGGAAGCCCTGGCTAAGCAAGTACCAGTCCTTCAGGGACTTGCCAAAATTTAACTATTTGTGCTCAGCATACACCGTAATAGCAGTGTGTTTGCTACAAGGGGAAATTAAATAATTAAACACCAGTGGGCCATGTGTTTTGCCCAGGTGGCAAGCCTCATAAGGGAGGACTCGGGTAGTCTTGTGAGTTAAAATGTTTTAGGGAAAAAGACCAGAAGGGTGGGGGCTAGTTGAGAAGCCAACCCCCCCCCCCTTAGTTAAAACTGGCAGTGGAGCAAATTGGTGTCTAGGGAAAGAACGGTTCAGCTAGAAAAGAAGGATCGGGCCCAGGCAGGCAAGCAACAGACGGAGAGATTGGAAAACGGGTTGGAAACTTTTGAGGGTCTAGTGGAAGAAAGGAGTACATAGGTATAAACATGGGGATTTCAAATACCCAGGAGGATACTTGTAATAGTGATTTAAGTTGAGAAAAGTGGTTGTTAGAGAAAACAAGTGAGTGATTTTAAGGCAGTGTGAAAAGTTAACTCCATAGTTGCTGGAGGGAAGAGTAGTTGAACTTTGTAAAAATGCTAAAGAGAAAAATTCTTGGTGTTTTTGAAATGTTTGTAAATAAATTCAGGCAAAGAAATTATTAGATTGCAATCATTTGGTTATGACCCATTTAGTTGAATTATCTAAAAAATGTATATAGTGCTATGTAATTGAAATCTTATTAGGTTCTAAAGGCACTATAAGTGGTGATGTTTTCTTTCAGTGTTTAAAAGCAGGAGTTAAAAGTAAAGAGCAAGTCAGGAAGCATCTGTATTGATGCAAGTTATCTAACTGATAAAGTAGAAGTCACTGAGACCTAAGCTGCCTATGAAACATATATATGAAAATATGAGGTAATTCCCCTGTTTTGCCTGAAATCAACGAAGGTATTTGTATATTTTCAGTGATGATTGATTGCCCAGAAAGGGTAGACTTCTGTTTTTGTCTTTCAGATAATCAGAGAAAACTGATGCTAGCTGAACAGCATTCAACATACCATGCCTTTGATGGCACAGTAAAAATTATGTTTTGTGTTTTTATGTTCTGTCTTGTGGTGTCTGTCTGGTGGCCAAAATTGTTTTGTTTATGGGATAGTCTGGATTGGAATACAGATACTTGTTTTGTTCAACTTGGAATACAAAGTGCTTGGATAAATTGGGAAAAATATGGTATACTAAAGCTTAATACATCTCCTTAAGTAAGAGAAAGAGAAACTTATTGGCCAAATCTTTTAATTGAAAATTGTTAGTAAAACTTGCATACTAATAGTTTTTGGAAGCAAGGACATGGAAAGTTAACCCACTCCCCATATTGTATTTGGATCCTTCTGGCTATCTCAGATTTCTAGCCAGAGGGCTGGGGATGGTGGGAAACTATTGGACTAGAGGCTCTATGAAATAAACTCATCAAAGTGGGTGTGCTTGTCCTAGCTTGTTGTCCCAAAGCTCTGGAAAAAGTTATTTTAGTAAAAGGATAGATGTGACAAACTTTAAATAATAAGACTAATGTACTGTATAAAGGCAATGTATATGTGTTCATTGTTAGAAAAAGATGTATAAGTGAAGGCTAAGTTTCCTTTGTAGGTTAAAAGAAGCCAAACAGGACAAAGGAAGAAGAACGAGTTAACTGAGGAAAAATAGCTAACATGCTGAGTTTAAAGATAGGGCATTAGCCCCATTTCAGGACACTGCTCTCAGCTAAGACTTAGCTAACAACCAAGACAAGGGGGGCTTAAATGTGCCACAAAGCTGTAGAGTCTGCAAATCGCTGACAGGCACTAATGAAATGTGTTAGGTTTCTTTTTTTCACAGGTAAAGACGCACTACACAAAGACCCTAGGAGTCCTGCCACCCTTGGAACCAGGAAACTGGATTAATGTAAAGCTCCACCAGCGAAAGACTGCTTTGGCTCTATGCTGGAAAGACCCTTATTAAGTCCTGGTGACCACCAACAGCGTTGTGCAGTGTCAGAATCCAGGATTTCCTGACCAAAAAGGACATTAAGGACTGACCCTGGTGTAGAAACCAAGAATTATACACTGGCAGGAAGAAATCTGTGGGACCCCTGTTTGAGACTGTGGTATTGATTAGATTTTGGGGTTTATTCTACAGGCTGCATCCTGTGTTTTGGATAAATCCTTCAGCATGTATTGCTCACAAGGGGCTGCCATTAGATTAGCACAACAGAGAGCCTAGGTTGTTTCCTCTGCAAGAAGAGGGAATTGACCAGATCTCTGTGGACTCAGGCCAATAATATAGCAACCATTTGAAATATTTTTAAAAGCTGGGAACATGATAAGAAATTGGGCCACCTAGAAAAAGGCCACTAGCCTTATTTTTAAAGCTCAGCTATCCCAAGTACAGGCTGGAGTTGGTGGGTTACATGTCATTTCCACCCTTAGTTCTATGACCCAGAAGTTGCTGACAGAGATGGTATTGAGAATCACTGAGACTGGGAAGGTATTGCAGTGGGATCTGGTATATTTAGATGGATCTTGAGCACCAGACTTGGTCCACTGCCCTTACAGACTATCAGGAACCATCTGATCTGTGGTCAGGGGGATGACATACTTGGACACTTTCTGGATGGAAGTATGGACATTCACAATGCTCCTTCCAAGTATGTGGACTGGTTAGGGTGGGTGTGGGCTTCCACATACCGAATCCTACCGGGTCCATAGGGAGGATGAATGTGGAACTGAATACCCCAGCTCCCTAGAGTTTAATTGTTTTTTGTCTTCAAAGTATGAGAAAACTCAGCCAAATGTTTGTTGAGTATTCTCAAAGGGGGGGATTGTTGGTGCCATTAGGCATATCCCTAGATAACTCAGGAGGGTAGAAAAACACAGTATTAATGAAGCTTTTCTGTACCAGGCCTGAATGGACCAAAGTTATTTTATGCTTGTCCAAAGTGCTTCCATATTAAACTCTGATTGAACTCCCAGGCTAGTATTGAGAATGGAATGTGTAACAGCTTCTTATCAGTGTAAGACACCAGAAGATAGGGCCCCTTTTTATTACTTGTGTTTAGTTTAGAAAGAGGGGAGGGGAGACAAGGTAATAAATTCAGAAGTAAACCAAGGTAACAGCCTTGAAAAGTTACGAGATAAATTGTTTGCTGTCAAGGATGATTTAACCTGTTTGATGTAATTGTTAACTATACACTATATGTACTATATAAGAGTGGGGAGGAGACTAGTGGGGGGTAATGAGGATGCCTTATTGAAGTCATGTATAAGAAGACACACACAGCTTGTATCTGTGTGCAGGATTTGAGATTGTAAATATCTCCCTGGCACCTTACTTGGGCTCAAATAAACTTTTTCTGCATTCTCCACCCTGGTGTGATAATTAGTGCGACGCACACCGGGCAACGAACCACTGTTTGCTGCCTCAGGCCTTTTTGGGCTGGCAACAACCGCAAGAGCAAACACCGGGTACTTCTGTGCTTCTCAGCAGCTGGGAAAAAGCCTCTTGGGGGGAAATATCTCCTGTCCCACTGCCAAAAGGAGCCCCTGGAGTGGGAACGGTCGAAGGCCCCACCCGGGGGCTGGCCCTGCTTTCCTACCGCCTTGTGAGGCTGGCCGCAGAACGAATGCTGGTCTGCAACAGGCCCTGCCCCCACCCCCAAGTCCTCTCCCTACACACCACTGACCAGCTGATCACTGGCAGGGGGCAGGTGCTGAAGGGGACCAGCAGGAGCTTGTCCACAAGGCCCATAGCAGGAGGAGAGCTGGCTGCCAGTGGGTGCTGAGCACCTTCTCCCCCCCTCACCCCTTGCTGTTTCTGCAGCCCTGTAGCTCCCATGGAGTCGCTGACTTGGCTCCTTTCGCACTCTAGAGAGAGGAGCAGAACCAGGGCTCTGGCTGATCTATGGGGCACCAGGTGAGTGGCAGAGGCTTCAGGTGCTGAGAGTTTGCCTGACCCCTCAGGGACACAGTGTGAGGGGGTGTCCCAGGCATCTCTATGAAAGGAGCAGAACAGGATTTACTTGGGGTGGGGAGAGAATTGAGAGTGTCTCAGGGGGTTGTACAGAGGTATTGCCCGGATGAGGGACTGGCTAAAACACAGGACTCGGTGTGAGCAGGATTTGATCCTGCGCAGGAAAACCCTATGGGATTTCGACTCCAATGCCTTAACTGCTTGGCCATCACAGCTGTAAGCACAAAATTGCCCCAGTGCCAGAGAAACTGGTAAAGAATCCCAATGCCCAGGCATGAAATCATCTGAACTACAGAATGCCCACCACAAACCTGGCTCCCAAAGCACAGGAGGGATTGGGGGTTTGTTCTCTTTGCTTAACCATGTGCAGTCGCACAGAGAGCGCCTTTAAAAGTCTCCCCTCCCCGGGAAGGGGAAATGATTCTCAACTTGAAGCCTGATGTAGGGTGACCAGACGTCCCGATATTTGCTTGTTTGTCCCGCATCCCGACTGATGTTTGGTCGGGACACTGGACAAACAAACAATTTTGCCCTCTGCTCCGGCACACAGGCAGAGCCCGGTGGGACACTCGCCCACCGACTCCGCCCTCTCCTTCCCCCATTGGATCCCTCCCCAAATCCTCACCCTGGTCCTGCCTCTTCCCCAAGCAGGCGGCATCCTCCTCCCTCCCAGGTTTGCACACAGGCCATGGCCATGGCCGGGAGCGCAGCATGGAGGCTGCTCCAGCCCTGGAGCCTGCGGGGCAGCGCAGTGGGGCTGGGGGCAGTGCGGAGCGGGCAGGACCCATGTGGGCAGGGGGCAGAGACACACATGGGGCAGACACGCTTCTGCCGGGAGGGCCCGGGCCCGGCTGCCTGGTTCGCCCCTTGCCCGGGTGCTGCAGGAGGGACCTGGAGCGCGGCTCGGCTGCAGAGCTCGGAGCCCAGGCTGGGCCCAGGAGCAAGGGGATGGGGGAGCTGGGGGTGTATCAGGGGTCAGAGCTGAGAGCTGGGTGGAGATGGGGCTGTGCCACTGCCGCCTGGGGGGGGGGGGGAGCCGCCGGCTTTTTTTTTGGCTCTGCCGCCCGCGTCCCGATATTTCATCTCTGACATCTAGTCACCCCAGCCTGGTGTGAATGAGGATGTCTGGACCAAGGGGCCAGGGACTGGCCTTTGCTAGAGAAACCACTGTCAAGTTTGATCCAATTAGGACAAGTCAGCAAATAAGAACAACCTGAGGGCTCAGTAACTGCTGCAGGCAGCAAAGTCCTACAGGGAGCAGTTTCTGGCACTACACCTGTGCAGCTCTGCTCCCTGGCTCTTCTCGGGCTCCTGCTCTCTCCTTAGCTCTGCCCCACTCTGGCCCAGGCAGTTCCAGCTCCCACGGAGGATGGGACCCCCTGGCCTGGTGACTCCCTCATTACACTGCCTGGCCTGTCAGTGCGGCTAACTTGGAGCTTTGGCCTCTCCCCATTGCCCCTGGGGACTGTCAGTCTCAGGGGCCTGATTTCCCATTGGCCCTTCCCCCTTCTATTGGGACTGGGAACTAGCCAACCAACCCCCCACTAAGTTTTAGTAAGGGGCCAACAGTCCCTTACATGAGCTGGCCCCGTGAGGGTCACCAATGTGCAGAAAAGGTGCCATGAACTGGTGTAATGGGCAGCACTCAGGACTCTGAATCCTGCAATCTGAGTTCAAATCTCAGTGGGACCTTGTGTTGGCTTTTGGTAAAGCCCTGGAGCTCCCAGTGCTCAACTTCCCTGTCTCCAGCCATGCAAGAACAAGTCTTTCCCCTCCTGTTGGGTGACTCAGGCCTCTGGGTGGGAGGCTGCAGTGGGTCAGGGCTCTAGAACTGACACCTGAGGGTTGGGATTCTCACGGCTTCACCTGATGCCCACAAGTTTGGCACTTGCCCCTGTGCTTTTCCTCTTGCCCACCTGGCGCTTGAAGGAAGGAGGGCCAGGGCCAGGCTTCATAGTCAGGGCTGGGCAGGAGGGAGGAAGAGTCCCAGGCTGGAGCCCAGCACCTCTCCTCCTCTGGGCACCTGGAGCAGAGGCGGCTGGTGCTGACAGCTCCAAGGGAAGGTTTAAAAGCCACAGAGCAATGGAAGGCAGGGCAAGAGGAGGGGAGAACCATGCCTATGCGTGGCCAGCAGACAGCCACAAAGACACCAGGCCAGGCTGCTCCCTGGCATGACAAACCCCCACTGAAGGCCACCGTCAGGCCAGCATGCAGGGTGGCTGCTGATGCTCTGTGGCCAACATCTGAAGACGGTAGGAAAGCAGGGCCAGCCCCCCGTGGTGGGGCCTCTTTCCGTTCCCACTCCAGGTGCTCACTTTGGAAGTGGAGCCGCCCATTTTTTTGGCAAGTCAGGAATGGCAAAGCCGAGACTGGAAGCACCTGGGGCTCATGTCCCAGACTTTGTGACGCCCACCCCCCAACTCCTTCCCGGGGCTCTAGCTGGAGCCAGAGCATTGGCCTGAGTGACCAAGAAGAGGTTCCAGCCCTGAAGGGAGCAGGACTTGCAGCACAAAGTGAGCACAACCACGAGGGGACTCAAATCCTAAATCATCTGATCCACAGGGAGATGCCTTATCCTTTAGGCCACATGATGAGGGGGTCTAAACACTTCTTTGGAAAAGCCGGACACTGTGTTTCTCAGGTCATCTGCTGAGGGGGTCGAGACGCTCTGGGCACAAGAAGTCGAGTTCCCAGCGAGACACCAGACTTAATTGTCTGGAGCCAGGTGCAGGGCTTTGGCAGGGAGGCTCAGGCATGGGGAACTGGGGTGCAGCGGACGGACCGGCTGTCTAGGTGTGGAGATTTAGTCACACTGAGGCACAGGAGGGAGGAGGAGGAGGAATCTTGCTGCCTGGCAGTGGCTGTGCAGAAAAAAAGGAGGGGTTCCTGGGACTTTTTTTGTCTCTCTTTTGCCTGCCTGCTCACTCTTGTGGTGAACGGTGAAGATGTTTTTCAACATGCCCAGGTAGCTCAATTGCTAGAGCATCAGGCTCTTAATCTGAGGGCCCGGGGTTGAAGCCCCTGTCTAGGTACCCAGCTTTTAAGTTGCCTTGTGTGCCAGGAGCCAAACTCTGTTCACAGCCACACAGGGAGTCCCAGAAGCTGTGGCCATTTCCTGGAAAGGTTCCTTTCCTTAGCAATCAAGAGAGAGGCCACATCTGCAGATACAGAAAGCACAGGCTCTGGCTGCTAGGAAGTGCTGTGGGGCCAGGTGCTGAGAAAGCCCAGAGGGGGAGCAGCAGAGATGGGGGGAAGGGAGAGAGAGAAGCAATGAGGACAGAGTGTACAGGGGGCATCTGGTCTGGCTATTGTGGCAAACTTCCCTGGTTTATACACGACCCTGGTGGAATTGGCCTGTGGAAGGATCTGAGTCCCCACCCCCTTACCCAGAGGCTGCCTGACCTCGAGGACTGTTAGGATACAGAGATTCAGGCCAGTCTGCAGAGGCCTGTACTTTAAGAATTTAGGTGTATTTTTATCACTTAGTTAATTATAAAGATATAAAAGAAAGAATAAAAAAATCACTGTCTGTCTGTGTAATGGCCTTCTCTTACTGTGACAGTCTGAGGCCTGGTTCTTCGGCTAAGCAGCAAAGGCAGCCATAAGGTGGGAAGTGTATGGTCACATCCTCACATTCCCAACTAGCCACATTGAAATAAGGTGCTATTGGGCTGTTAGGAATACAATCCCGTCCTGATATTCCATCACCTCCAGAGAAAGGGAAACTTAGTTTGGTAGCATCCTGTCTGGCAAGAACTCACTTATCAATAGACACAGCTGGAAAACCCTTATGTCTGTATAGATGTAGTTGTGAAATCCTCCCTTCTGTATTGTTTTGTATGTTTATTTGCATGGTCTCTGTCTGGGTCTGTGATTGTTTCTGTCTGCTGTATAATTCATTTTGTTGGGTGTAACCAGTGAAGGTGGTGGAATATCACCATGTTACAGTATATCAGGACTGGTTAGTCTAGAGAAGGAGTGAGGGTACCAGGCGGTGCGGCGGTCGGGGCCGCGTGGTGAGTGCCCCGCTGAAGCGCTGGCCGCCCCCCTTCTCTCTCCCCCCCGCTCCCTCCCCTCCCCCCCCACTAGACCGGGCGCGCACTCTGCAGCACAGGGAGTCCACTGGCTCCGGCCGCCCTGTAGGGTTTTTTTTTGTTTTTCCCCCTGCTTTGCCGGCCGCACCGTTTGTTTTTCCCCCCACCCCCCTGCTTTGCTGCTCCAGCCCCACCATTTTTGTGTTGTCCCCCGCCCCCCACTTTGCTGCTCCAGCTGTGCCGTGTCCCTCCCCTCCAGCTTTGCTGCTCCAGCCCCACCATTTTTGTGTTGTCCCCCGCCACTTTGCCACTCCAGCCACGTCGGGTCCCCCCCCCTTTGCCACTTCAGCCGCGCCGTATCCCCCCACACACCCCCGCTTTGCTGCCAAACATGCACCTTTGTATGCAACTGCTGAGTCAGTTGTGAACCTTGCTACCATTATCATTATCCCTTTGAAATAATGATGGTGATGGACACTTGGCTCTATATCCCAGTGTGTCATGGATGTCTACAGGCTGCATTAGCCAATCCAACCATTTGGCACTTACAGATGGGCACCTCTGTATTGTGCCTGAGTCTTGTACAGCTATGAATGGCTGGTAGATGCCGATATTTTCCCGTCTTTTTAACCAGCTCTAATACCCAGCCAGGCCAGGGCTGGGAAGAGAGAGAGAGCAGCAGGTTTCCCCTATTGTGGCCGTCTCGCTTTTTCTTGACTAGCTTCACCTCTGCACCAAGTTGTGCTTTTCATATGTGAGCCTGGCTAGCTCAGTTGGCAGAGCATCAGACTTTTAATCTGAGGGTCCAGGGTTCAAGTCCCTGGTCAGGTGAAAAACTTCTCACTGTGATAATAAAAACCTGTCTTTCTGGAGTCTTGTTCAGTGTTACTCTTTCTCTCCAGGATTTTGCCTTT
The DNA here is from genome assembly GCF_020497125.1 of Mauremys mutica. Taxonomy (NCBI): domain Eukaryota; kingdom Metazoa; phylum Chordata; order Testudines; family Geoemydidae; genus Mauremys; species Mauremys mutica. Next base: position 1,202,793 of record NW_025423261.1, read on the forward strand.
CCTAAGAAGGGACTTTCGGGGCGGGGGGGTGTTGAAGAAGCAACTCCTTGACATCCCCTCTGTCCTTGCAGGCTGGAGGAATAAAGTCCTCTGCGCATATAGCATGTTCCTCCCCTGCAGACACAAACACACAGAATATTCATAAGGAATTAGAATTAGAATCCACCACTTTCCTTGGGAGCTTGTTCCTGTCGTGAATCATCCTCGCTGTTGAATATTTGTGCCTTAGATGTAATATATGAATTTGTCTCTTTTCACCTTCCAGCCATTGGGTCTTGTTATGCCTTTCTCTGCTCGATTAAAGAGCCCTTTCATACCCAATCTTTTGTCTCCATTAAGGCCCTTCAACACTTCAGTGAAATCACCTTTCAATCTTCTTTTGATAAGCTAAACAGGTTGAGCTCGTTCAATAGCAAAGAGCCACCAAATGTTCTGAGGGCTGGAGAAAAATGTCTTCTAGGGAAAGTGGTGGATTCTCCATCTCTTGATATCATTTAATGAAGACTAGATGCCTTTCTGGAATGTGTTTGCCCAAAAGTAGCTATTGTGTCATACAGGAGGCCTGTAATATGCAGGGGGTCAAATAAGATGCTCTAGTGGTCTCTTCTGGCCATAAAGTTGACTAATTTCTGAAAAACTGAGTGTAGCATTGGGAGCAGCATCTGATGTTTTCCTGTCTAGCCGGCTTGCTGCCTAGAACGAACGCTCCTTGAGTGGGGTGATCCACAGGGAGTAGCTCAAACCTCCACAGTGCCTGGCCAGGGGCAGGACATTAGCACAGCAAGGGAGGGGTGTGGCAGTGACATCACAAAGGCCTTTTGCAGGACCTCAGACTATTGGTCAAAGGTGGTTGGGAGGTGGTGACCTCACAGAGAGATGCTGACATCAGCCAGGCAGGACAGGGGCGAGGGGCCAGGGAAACCTCAGAGACCCCTGTGGCTTTGCTTCAGCAAGTCTCCTTCTCCAGGTCTCTCTTTGAGGACTGAGAGAGTATTCGGGTTCAGGCACGTGAGTGCCAGGAGGAACCTCTTTTGAGTTTTCTCCTTCCCTTTAGTGATTTTACTAGAAAACAGCCGTCCCTGTTTAGAAGGTAAGAGCCTCCTCGAGGGAAGTGGTGTCATGGGCGTGTCACAGTTCGGATGCCAGTGGTCCCCCTACACTGTAAGGAAGTTCCCGCCACCCTGCTCTGTGTTCGCAGTGCGGGAGAGAGCAGCATCCACGGCAGTGATTTGCTCCTGGTTGCCGGAGCAGAGCAGCAGGCTCAGCTGTCAGAACTTCCCAGAGCAATGAAAGGGGAGGGGCCCAGCCTCTGTAGCAGGAATACAGGGCAGGCGAGTTCACAGAGGGCATTGTGGGATACTGGAGGAGGCCAGTTATGGTGATATAATGAACAGCAGCATTTACTCTGTTACTTTAAGTTTGCTGCAAAAAGCTCTAGACCTCTCATTGAAGTCGTTTTATTTTGTCAGCAAAACAGGGCAGTTTTGTCGCCAGACGTGGCATTGCAGTGTGTACACCAGCCACAAGCTGCCGACCGAGGGAGCATTGTGTGTTTTTCACACACCTGAGCAATATAATTCTGCTGAAACAACTTTGTAGTGCAGACCTGGCCAAAGATTCACTCACACACAACTTGTAAGAGAAATGTCACCTGCTCCTCTGCTTTGAAGAATCCAAAGACAAGCAAAGCTTGTCAGGCCCTGGTGGGGATGGCAGGGACTCAGGTGTGGGCAGACAGAGTGCCTTAGCCACCCACAGGCACCACGGCTTAGCTGGCTAAAGCGTCTGTTTTGTAAACAGGAGATCCTGGGTTCAACTCCCAGTGGTGCCTTGTTGGCTGGATGTTGGGGTACCTGTTATTGGCTACTGTCAGAAGACAAGATTCAGAGCTAGACGGGCCTTTGGTCTGGCCCAGTGTGGTTTTTCTTATGGTTTAAATTACACTCACAGGCACTGATAACAGAGTTACTGAAAGTTTCGGAGTTAAGAGCTGATAGGTCAGTGGTCCAGTCCCCACACAGATGACCCCCCCTCTGGGACAGGGGCAGGTCTGAGTTCTCACCCAAATGCTTATTGTGGCTGCCAGAATCTGTGAGCAGCTTGTTTAGTTTACAGCAAAGGTTGAGTCCTGCTTTGTGCACCGTGTGTGAGAATGAAAATCCTAAACTGCCCTTCGAAATAACGAATGCAGCAGGACGTGTTATTGTCCCTGCCCCAAAGCAGACAGACTAATGGAGAAATGCCATTGAGTCCACGGTAATACTCCACTGCCATTTTACCTTTTTTGCTGGCTAAATTCCTTTTTATCTGCCCGGCCCAGGCTGTCCTCTGCCTCAGCTGCTGCTCCCGGCCTGCTCTAGAGTCAAACACACAGGGCCCCCAGGGGAACAGAGGCTGGGACAGGGCAGCAGCCTGGGCTGGGCAGATGCTGGGAATTCTCATTCCCTGAGAACTGGCCTGGCTCCCTTCTCAACAGCAAACAAACCAATTCCACGTCCCCTCCCCAGAAAAACCAGCCTGGAGCCAAGGGCAGCAGGGGACGATTCCCTCCAGTTCCCACCGAGGCAGGAGAGAAGCCAGGGTGTTTCTAGCAGAGCTTATGGAACTGACGTGGGGAAACCAGCCTTTAATAACAGGCAGTTCCAGTTTAAGCTCAGTGTTTTTAACAATTTCTACAACATTAAATAACCCTTCAATCGTAGTGTCCCCATCCATAAAATTGCTTCAGCCTTATAGGTTCCCAGGTGCACAACTAAACATCTCTTCAAATCCAAAGGAGTGGAGATCAGTCAGTGTTCAGAGTTATCCCACATAGAAGAACCATGTTGTGGTACATACTGGCCCCATCATGTTGCCATGGCCTTTACCTCCTCTCTGTTAAAAGTTTTAGTATTTTGCACAGAAACTTTCTTCCCTCAGGAGAAACCTGGGAACCAGGGCTGCCAGCCAGACAAACACCCTTAAGAGGAGGCGTAACCTGTCAAAAAATGATCTCCCTTTTTCAGTTCTGTGACAGCCTGAAATGTTACTTATCCCGGCAGAACCAGAGGATTGAAAGCAGCTACATCAAACCCCTGTGTAGCTAACAGGAATGAACACAAACACTCCCTTGTATCTGAAGTGATGTTTAGTTTTACCCTTTGTTAACTGCAAGACTAAAGGGAAAGGCAGTGGTGGTGCCAGATATTAAGAGTGAAACACGAAACAATCATCATAGTTATGCCCATAGTGACTGCAAAATTTTTCTATATACTTCTTATTATCATCAATGTATTATTTTGGCCTCAGAGCAGGGAATGTGTCCCTCATGCTGCTTTTAGGTCACTAGGTGCTTTGGAAACAGGAGGGCTCTGAGTGTAACCTATAGCACATATGGCCCATCTGGGGATGTAGCTCAGTGGTAGAGCACATGCTTTGCATGTATGAGGTCCTGGGTTCAATCCCCAGCATCTCCAATTCTTTTCACCCTGCTGCTTTGCTCATCCCCAGAGGGGATGGGGCCCACCAGTCTCCCTGCAGGAATTTTAATCCTGCTCAGTGAGGGGCAAGTGCCAATTGCATGGAAGGTCAGGGTGGAGTTTCTGCTCCTAAGTCACCTCGGTACATTTAAGATTCCCACCAGCTGTGCTGCTTGGGACAATGGTAGATGAGAAGGGCGAATCCTCCAGCACTGGAGGGAAAGGTCCCGTCTGCAAAGACTAGACTTATTTCTTGTCTGGACCCAATCTTTCCACCTGGTATAGCCCTTGTTCCAGCTCAGGTGGTAGCTGGGGGATGTCTCATGACTGCAGCCATGTTTGTTCAGTTCCACCCCCTTATACAGCTTTGGTACAAGGCAGGAATCTTTTGTCTCTCACCTGGGGAAGAGCCCCAGGTTTAAGATGGATTCCTGTACCGGGGGACATGGTCACATGTCCTGTGAGACCCCCAAGCCTTCATTCTTCCTGGCCTGACTCACAGATGGTGCAGGATGGAGCCAACTACAATCTATTGTCCTGGTTAATGGGAGCCATCAAGAGTCCAAACCACTGTAAATGGCCCACACTTTGCATCATTACAACAGGACCTCAGAGTTATAGTTCATATTTCTAGTTTCAGATCCAAGAATGATTGGTTCATACAAATAGGATGAACACACACAGTAGATTATAAGCTTTGTAATGATACCTCACAAGAGACCTTTTGCATGAAGCATTGTCCAGTCACTTTATATTCACACTCATTAGCATACTTTAATAAAATCCTATGGAGTGCAACTTCACAGCAGGGAAAGGGTTTTACTGCAGCACCTGGCAGCAGTTGAGTTTCATGTTCAGGCTGTGGTATGAGTTCCTCCAGGTTTCTCGTAAGCACACAAGGACCTTAGCGGGTGCTCTTGATACAGGAATTGCCCAGACATGATAAAGTGATGGGAACTGCATTTTCCTTTTTTATTTCTGTATTTCCAATGACATTTCTGTTTGTGATTTCGTTTTGCTTTGTATAACTGTGTTTTCTCCTGGATTTGATATTTAACGAAAAAAAGAATAAGGCCTCAGGGCTCCAGATGGAGGAGCAGGCTGGGGCTAGGACTGCTAAGAGAGTGAGAGTAGCAGGTTTTCTGTATTGTTTCCCGCCCTCATTTTTCTTGACTAGTTTCTCTTCTGCATGAAATTTGCCTCTTTAAAATGTGAGCTTGGCTAGCTCAGTTGGCAGAGCATCAGACTTTTAATCTGAGGGTCCAGGGTTCAAGTCCCTGGTCAAGCAAAGAAACACTTTACCCCCTGTGACATCCCCAAGGATTTTTAGAAGGACTCTCCTTGACTTTAGTTTTTCCTTTTCAGGACATGGCCTTTCCTAGGAAGGGCCCTTTACTGCCTGGGACTGAAGGTGCTACTGCCTCACCTGTCCACTGGCCTCACAGTCTGGAGGAAGAAAGGCCTCTGGGCCTGCAGCAAAGTGCTGGGTGCTGAATTTCTGAGCAAATGCAGGGCTGGCCAGAGAGGCATGTTCCCACTGAGTCCTCCCTGCCAGAAAAAATTGTCCCCACAGACAGGGGTGGCTCCAGGCCCCAGCACACCAAGCGCGTGCTTAGGACAGCAAGCTGCAGGGGGCGCTCTGCCGGTCGCCGCGAGGGTCCTGCGACTTTGGCGGACCTCCTGCAGGCAAGCTGCCAAAGGCAACCTGCCTGCCGTGCTTGGGGCGGCAAAATGCCTAGAGCCGCCCCTGCCCACAGAGTCCTCCCTGCTGGAAGTAATCAACAGGTGCTCTGCTGGTCAGAGCACCTGTGACTATATATGAACTATAACTCTGAGGTCCTGTTGTAATGATGCCAAGTGTGGGCCATTAACAGTGGTTTGGACTCTTGATGGCTCCCATTAACCAGGACAATAGATTGTAGTTGGCAATCAACAGGTAATCAACAGGTGCTCTGCTGGTCATGGTGTAAGGGCCAGCACTCAGGACTTTGAATCCTCCAATCTGAGTTGAAGTCTCAGTGGAATCTGAGAACAATTCCTGTGCCACAAATCCTGCTGGGTCTTCCAAGGCTCTGTCTTGCTTTCTCAAAGGCCATGAAAACCACTACAAAAGGTTTTTTTTCTCCTGCTGATAATAGCTCACCTTAACTGATCACTCTCGTTATAGTGTGTATGGCAACACCCAATTTTTCATGTTCTGTGTGTATGTGTGTGTGTGTGTGAATATATATCTTCCTGCTGTATTTTCCACTGCATGCATCCAATGAAGTTGGTTTTAGCCCAGGAAAGCTTATGCTCAAATAAATTTGTTAGTTTCTAAGGTGCCACAAGTACTCCTGTTCTTTTTGCAGATAAATGAATGGAGGTTAAGTCCATGAATGGCTATTAGCCAGGATGGGTAAGGAATGGTGTCCTTAGCCTCTGTTTGTCAGAGGGTGGAGATGGATGGCAGGAGAGAGAGATCACTTGCTCATTACCTGTTAGGTTCAGTCCCTCTGGAGCACCTGGCATTGGCCACTGTTAGCAGATAGGATGTGAGGTTGGATGGACCTTTGGTCTGACCCAATATGGCCATTCTTATGGTCTTATGAAGGGAGGGGCAGAACACTGGGACAGAATTTCTGTAGTGTAGTGGTTATCACTTTTGCCTAACATGCAAAAGGTCCCTGGTTCAAAACCAGACAGAAACATGTGGGTTTAATTTTCCCAGCTCCTAGTGGCCTGTCCCTGCTGTTGTAGGAGCTGCAGTGATTTCTATGCTCAGAAGGTCTGTTATACTTCCCCTGCTCCCACTTTTCTCTCCTCTCCCTCTCTGAATGCCTGTGAAGTGGCTTTTCCCCTCCCGCTCCCTCCTGGAATGCTGGTGGGATGAATGGGCTGGTTGAAGAGCAGAAGAGCTCCCAGGTAGACAAGGTGTCTGGGATGCTAATTAGGCAGCGATCACACATCCAGAGCATGGACACTGCCCAAGGTGGAGTGTGACCAACCAGATACAGCCAAGTCATCTCTAGTCACAGGCCATGAGGAGCAGGTCCTTAAAAGGGGAAGGGGCCCTGTGCTCAGGAGAGCACTCACAAGCTTGTACCTCCAGTGAATGCCCTTTGCCCAGACCGCCTGGCCAGTGGTTCTCTGCGTTGCATTTCATTGTGCCTCAGGGAGACTTACCTTCATCACACCATGCATCACGGTGCTGTGGGAAACTTACCTTGCAGAATCCAGACATCTCCAGTGCCGTGCCTGTCCTGGGAGTGTGAGTGTGACACCCCCCGCCCCCTTTCTTTTGAGCTTAGCTGTCAATATAATAAATGTGCTGCTTTCTGCCAAACTGGTGGGTCATTAGTGCTCCCTACGCTGACTAGCTGGCCCAATTTGGGGTAACACCTGCGATAACCCCAACCCCTGCATGACAGAGGGTAGTGAAATGAGCTGAGAAAAAGCCTTAGCATCAGCACGGGAAAGCTAGAGGATCTGGGCCAGTCACCTTTTGAAGCCTTGTGGCTTGGTCTCCTCTGCCTTGGAGGTTGGCCTATGGCAGCCAGCTCTTCCTGCTGCCTCATCTGCGTGACTTGCCAAAGGAGGAAGTGAGACAGGAATGGGGCAAAAGAGGAAAGTCGAGCTGAGGAAGGCAGGGCAGAAGCTAAGTGCCTCAGTGCAGCTAAGTGGGGTTAGTAGAGCGTCACCAGTCATTCTGCAAAGCCTGGGGAGGTGCAGTTGGCTGCTGGGAGGCAGAATCCTGTGCCTGCCTCTTGGCTTCCGGGTGCCTCCCCTCCCGGGTCTATTACAGGAGTGGGTGGGTGGGGTCTTTTGGCCTGCAAGGTGCAGCAGGTCGGACTAGATGATCACATTGGTCCCTTCTGACCTTGAAGGCTCTGAGTCTAAAAGGGAGAGGGAAGTAAAGGGAAAAAAATAAAAAATAAACCAAATGTTGTAATACCAGGATGACTCCACCTGCTCATTGTATAGTCCTGCCCCTTTCTTCCTCCATTGTGTGTTGAATGACCTGCAGGACATTGATTCTCTCCTTCCATTGCTAAACTGATACAATGTGACTGAAATTAAACCAATTCCCAGCAGCAAAAACATCACATCGCTGCATTGGCTGGGAATTGAACCCACGTCAACTGCTTGGAAGGCAGCTATGCTCACCACTATACCACCAATGCATCTGACAAAAGTGCTGCTTATGCTTGCCCAATGAGGCTAGAGCAGAATTGAGGCGTTTTACTACCTGTTAAAATGTACTGGAGTCTCATCACTAAAAAAAAAAACCTACCTCTATCTCCACCTGGGTTTGAACCATCAGCCTCTCAATTAGGTCACCAAAGTGGTTAATCACAGACACAGGTAACTACCCTACTTCCCAAGCTTGTCTATGAAGCACCTACAGGGGCACACCTGGCTAGTGAGGGAGGCGCACAGCTGGGGTTATGAGTTCAGGTCTCACCCAAAGCATCCGTTTTCAGTAGCCATGGAGCTTCCCCCACTCACTTTGTCTAATTCACATGGAAAGTGCCATACCACGGTGATGAGAGCAAATTCTAAACTCTGAAATGTGGAGGTGGCCCATAGACTGGGATAAGGGGTTTGAAGAGAAAAAGCTCTAAGGATATAAAACCAGTCTCCACGGGCAGGTACGGTACAACGCCTCAACAGGGAGCCATTTGGGGGAGGGGGTTTCACGTCCTCTGTTCAATGTCCTGAGAGGTATTTTAAGATGAAGGTAACACCATGGCTAACAGTTGACTGGCACGTCCTGGGTTAAAGAAAGGAAGGGACTTGGGTTAATAGTCGGAAGATTTGTGTTACCGTCACTGTCTGACCCCCCTTCAGTGCAGAGGTTTGTACGTTGCTGGGTGGAACGCACAGACTCCTGGAGAGCAGGGGCAGCTGTTTCCATGGCAGAGAGCCTGGCACTTAGGAGACTTTCTTGACTTGCTGTTTTGAAGCAATTCAATAAAATAACGGTGGAGCTACAATGTCCGGTTCAAAATATCAGCCCCACCCCAGTGCAAAACTGCTATTTGAGGATCTAAACAGGAGGCTTCCGGCTCTAGGACACCTGACCAGAGAGCTCAGTGGGGGCTGTAAGAGCTGCTGACTCTGAGGGTCCTGGGCTAAATCCACTTGCAGGTGGAAGTGTTTTGATTTATTTGATGGATAATGAGCACCAGCTACCAGGGGAGAAACCCTGTGAACTTGCTGCCACTCCAGCTGCTGCCCCGGCAGGGGGGAGCCCCAGTGGGCCTGCTGCTGCTCCGGCCACCCCAGGAGTGCTGCCGGGGGCCACCGAGCTGCGGCTGCTCCTGCTGCCCGCGGAACCACAGGAGGGAGATGATTTTTTGACAGTGACAGACGCCTCGTCCTAAAGGCCTTTGTCTGCCCCCTTCTAGTGACTGTTTGGCACAGGAATGCAGCCCTCACTCCTGGGTCTCTCCTGGGGAAATAATGTTTCTGTGCAAAACACCAAAGCTTTTGACAGAAAGGAAGAAAAGGAAATGGCCACACGATGGGACTAGGACATAAGGAATGAAACACAAGATGCTTCTCCCATGTGCATTGACTTTGAACCTTGTTGTTTGCGGTGTTGTCTCTCATGTCCTGGGACCAACATGGATACAACAAGGGGGAGGAGGTCACATAATATCTTCTAAAGGACCAAGGAAGGGAGTATTATTTACTCCTTCTCATAACACAAGAACTAGGAGGCGTCACCACATGAAATGAATAAGCTGCAGGTTTGAAATGAACACACTTCCCTCAATCTGCTGGCAATGCTTCTACTAACGCAGCCTAATCTGCTGTTAGCCTTCTTGGCAACAAGGGGACTGTTGACTCATATCCAGCTTCTCATCCACTGTAATCCCCAGGTCCTTTTCTGCAGAATTGCTGCTTAGCCAGTCGGTCCCCAAGCTGTAGCAGTGCAGGGGATTCTTCCTTCCTAAGTGCAGGACTCTGCACTTCTCCTTGTTGAACCTCCTCAGATTTCTTTTGGCCCAATCCTCCAATTTGTCTAGGTCACTCTGGACCCAAACCCTGTCCTCCAGCGCTTGGATTCTTTACATGCTTTCACAGAGTGAAGAGCACATGTTCCATGATTTCATATGGCAGAGTTTTATGCTATAGGGAGCTTTCCCTGTGTGAATTTGACAGGTGAATCAACATAGAGACATATTGTGACCCTTCTCAGGGAGCTGAGGGCTGAGAGTTTCCTTGTTGCCACCTTCCACTAGGAAGAGGGAGTTTTGCATTTGGCAGCTGGATGTTAGTGACCAAACTCACCCAGCCCGTCAGGCACTCAAGGACCCTCCTCTGAGCTACAGCAGCCACCCTAACCCCTGAGTTCCTTCAATGTGTCCCCCTCTGGGGTCCAGCCCGGATCACCAGATACTCAGAGAAATCCCAGATCCTCTCTGCCCAAAGCAATGGTATATCCCAGGTTACTAGTTTTACTGTGGACCACTGCTACTGTATCTCACACCGCACTTGAGTATAGTTATCAAACAAGCAGAAATTTATTTAACAACCGATAGAGATTTAAACAAACAAATGTGAGCGATGGAAACTAACTGTTACCAACTAAACAAAATCAGAAAATGCAACCTACACTTCTTAATAGTTAGCTTTCCTATCTAAGTAGAGTTTCACCTCACAATTCAGTCAATTTCACTGATTGCTAGTCCCTAGGCGCCATGGCCCTGCCTTTCATGAAGCATCACTGGTCGTTAGGAATCTCCTTGGTGAATGGACCCAGAGTGTTTTTCTCCACCCTGTTATGAACTGAATCAGTCTTTTGTCTTTATTCACAGAAAGGATGATCTCCTCATTCTCATATTGTCCTTGTCACTTCCACAGGGTTTTGATGTCTATAATTTGTCTTTGATGCTTTTCCATTGGCTTTTCTAGGTTGGTGCAGAGGCTGACAATGGAGCAATACATCACATAACTGGCTAGCAAGGGAGAGGTGCCAATTCCCTCCCACTGGAATGGGCCGTCCCCAACAAGACCTATGATTGGGGTGACTCACTTTCACAACAATAACATATGGGCATAATTTTCCATGTACTTACATTACCCCTTAACTATGACTTGGACACACCTCTCGCAGTGAGTAGGAGTATCAATAATTTACAAGCTTTCAGTAGAGATCTCACTGCTATGCTTCCTGGATAACTATCATAAAAGCAGTGTATTAGGTGTGGGGAGTTTTTCAGGTCTGACACAGGAGTTGCTTGTGAAGAACAGTGACCCCCTTTGCCAATTGGCACCAATGAGCTTTTGTCACAGATGCACTGAGCTATACCGTCACCCCCTGATAGAACAGAAAGGCCAGCACAAAAAACAGAGAGAGGAACAATAAGATACTAAAATGACAATGGCTGGCTCAGCCCTCCATACGAGTAACTTTCTCACATATAGGGAGATGGGTCAAAATTGGAATTGATGTTAAGGCTGTGTCTACACTTCAAACACTGGAAATATTCTTCTGACAACCTAACACTGCCTACACTGGGGCTCAGGTCACATTAACTACTTCTCTCAGTGGAGAGGACTTTTCACACCCCTGAGAGATGTGGCTATGCCAACACAGCTTTTCTACATCGACCAGCCTTTAGCTGGCTTATTGACCTGAAAGGCAATGGATTTCGGTCTTGTTCTTTATATTGATGGCTGATGAGTGCAGCTGTCCTACCTGCTTGGACACATCCTGTGACAGATGTCAGGCCTTTCCTTTGCAAATTAGAGAAGTGGGGAAGACAGTGACCCTTACAGTCTAAGTGGGTAAAAACTTATACAACTTATCTCCTCAAGTAGCTTTCCTTTGAATAGAAATTGACTTTGAAACTAAGCAAAAAAAATTCTATTTGAAAACACAAAATATTAAAATCGATACTTGGCCAATATTCTCTTATACACACTCTCTCACACACATTCTCCCACCCCAACCTTTTTGACCAGAACTCCTTACACTACAGGGGGTAAATTAAATCAAATTAACTTTTCAAGATTAGCCATCATTTCCTGTACGACTAACAAAACAAAACAAAAAAAGACAACTTTCAGTTTTCCAAAATACTTCAGATTATCACACATTTAGTCTCTTCTTCTTTAACTAATAACTTCACCAATAATCTCATTTTAATAGGTAACAAAAACATATTCAAAGATCACAAATTCTTATCATATATGTTAGTTTTCTTTTAATGCCCATTGCCAACAACTGAACCTTGGCTCAAGCTGTGGTTTGTCCCAACCACTTCTGTGAGTTCAGATATCTCAGGATCTTCTGCAGTATGTGTTGGTGGAAGGGATCTCCTATGAGGGAATCTTTGCATCATGAGGAAAAATGCCTCTCGTGTCACACTTTTAATCTTTCAAAGTGAGAGAAGATAGAGGAGAAGTGATGTAAATGCATAAAACACAAGAGAGAACTGTCTGGTCTGCACTAAAGACATTTATTGGTTAACTATATTACTCCGATGTGTGAAAAATCCACACCACTGAGCAATGTAGTTACACAGCCCTAACCCCCTGTGTAGATAGCTATACATCAGCAGCAGAACTTCTCCTGCCAAAAGAGCCACTGCCGCTTGCGAGGGTTGGACTAATCAAGTCCGATGGGAGAAATCTCTCCCATTGGCTGAAAGCGTCTGTAATAGCAGCGCTACAGCAGCGCAGCTACATTGGTGCAGCTGCACCAACATCAGCTTTATTGTGTAACCATAGCATCAGACACAAAACCATAGAATCAGAACTCAACATGCGAGTATCCAGAAGTCTGAAATTGGAGCCTGATACATTCATTGCCTCATTGGTTACTATCATTTCTACAGCCTTGAAGTCCTTGTTACCCAATCAGGCAGCCAGTTTGGGATCCACGGGGAAGGAATGTCCTTTGAAGCACTCTCTCTTTGGATCCAAATGGTGAAGGATGATTGTTCTCAATGTAACCTGGCATCCTTTGGAACTGTAATCAGTGACACTGAACTAGGAAATGGAGTTGTACAAACAATTTTCCTTGGGTCATTGGTCACCATAGCTTCCTTTACTGGGGTGGAAACCAAGAACTGGGTGTGGACTCTTTCAGCCACAGCTCTTTCCAAATCCTTGGCCTTGGGTAGGGTAAATTTACACTTCTCCGAAGTAGAATCCTTTACAAAACCACTCCAAATCTCAGCAGTGTTAGTGAGGCTTACCAAAACATGGAGGCTTACCAAAACATGCCAAGCTTTTCTTTAATTTGGTGGCACAGTTCCAGGCAAGGGACTGGATAAAGGGCTGGATCACAATCTTCATTAGTGACCAGAGCTGGAGTTTCTATTCAAAAATAGTTATTTTTCTGCAGCTATTAGATTTCCAAAACTGATTTGATTCGATATACATTTTTAGCACCTACAAAGGATAAATTCAACAAAACTCCACTTCTATTTCCTCAACATCTGCATCATGAAGGGCAGCATCTCCGATACAATAAGATTAGCTAGGAAAGATCTTCTGTAGGGCCTGGGTTACAAAGGCTTTGGAATCAACTACATGGGCATTGTGCCTAGTTCAAAAATCACTTACCATGGAATTTTCTCCCCAGATCATCTGGGACAATATTGACTTAAACAATTGAACTACACAGTGATCATATGCACTTCCTTCAGTTAGCTGGGGTTTCGCTATTGTTCACCATTTCTGAGTAGAGATTTTAAATCACTGCTGTTTCTTTGTTAGCCTGTCCAGTAAATTGGAGAGTTCTCTAATGCTGACAGAACTGCACCTCAACCTTCTCCATGACATCATGCAGGGATGGGGAAAAAGCAAAGCTGAAGTGAGAAATGATGACTTTAGCAAATAGTCATTTGTCTTAAATTCTCCAATAAATCTGAGCTACATCCTATCAAACTGAACTAATATCCAACTGAGTGACCAAACAGCCTTCAGGAAAGATAGAAACCCACATCACAGAGAGACAGAATACATGGCAATGGAAGTGTGAAGTGAAATTCCAGAGCAGGTTACATCTGATTATTCAGAATCAGGACAAGAGATTCTCCCATCACATTCTCCTCTGATCCATTCAAACATACTTCACTCAGCACTGTCTCAATAGCCAGTTATGTTATTTACAAAATTTTTAGTATCCGAGCATTGCCATAATGGGGGACAAAACCACTCACCTTGCCAGAAGTGGCTTTACCAATAGATGGAACCTGGGATTTAAACTCCCAATGAGCACACTGTGTTTGGGATCCATTTGAATTCCCCTTCCAGGTCTTTGCCACTTTCATCTCCAGTCAGAGTGACTCTGATATAAGATTAAAGAAGTCAAAGCATCATCTCCAAGCGTAGCAGCTGAGAACTCTTCCTCACAGGACACTTTGAGAAGTGGATGGATAGAATGGGATGATGATAACCTCTGCATGGCTCAGACAAAAGGTAACAGTTCTGCAGTGATGGGGAAGGAGGGAATCTCTGCGTCTCCCCATCTCCTTCCAGTGTCACAGAGGCTGAAATTACACTTTTTTTCCTGCCCCTGCTCCTCTTCATTTAACTATAATTTGAAAAATTCCCATTATATCTGCTCTTCAGCACAACCCAGAGCAACGTGAGAACAACTGGCAATGATACAATCTGTATCACTGGTGACTGACAATAACTTTGAAATAGGAAGAATAGTATAAATGTGATGCTCTCTGGTTCCTGATAGGAAGGGCACACTCGAATTACTCATGGGATAATGGAGTTGATAGAAAGGACAAATGGGTCCACCTCAAAATAGGGAAAACTGAAAAAGGCAAAAATGGGCCCCTCATCTGGTCAAACTGAGGGATAACCATGCTGCAAACAGTTCAAACAGCTTTAAAAGTTACTATGTGGGAATCAGGAAAATTATTAGAGAAAAAAAAAGTATTGATAGCCCTAGAGGTGTTTATGTTGTTGATCTCCCTTGCAGATTCTCTGATGACTAACATGGGCTAAGTGCCCACAGAAGGTTTTCCCGCACTCACTGCATTTATAGGGTCTCCACCAGTGTGGATTCTCTGATGCCTAATAAGGTCTGAGCTGGTAATAAAGGTTTTCCCACACTCACTGCATTCATAGGGCCTCTCCCCTGTGTGGATTCTCTGATGTTGATAAAGGACTGAGCTGCGATTGAAGGTTTTCCCACACTCACGGCATTCATAGGGCCTCTCCCCTGTGTGGATTCTCTGATGTTGATAAAGGCCTGAGTTGCTAGTGAAGCATTTTCCACACTCACTGCATTCATAGGGCCTCTCCCCTGTGTGGATTCTCTGATGGGTAAGAAGGTTTGAGCTGCTAGTGAAGCATTTTCCACACTCACGGCATTCATAGGGCCTCTCCCCTGTGTGGATTCTCTGATGGGTAAGAAGGATTGAGCTGCAACTGAAGGTTTTCCCACAGTCACTGCATTCATAGGGCCTCTCCCCTGTGTGGATTCTCTGATGGGTAAGAAGGTTTGAGCTGCAATTGAAGGTTTTCCCACACTCACTGCATTCATAGGGCCTCTGCCCTGTGTGGATTCTCTGATGTTTAGTAAGGCCTGAGCTGCTAGTGAAGCATTTTCCACACTCACGGCATTCATAGGGCCTCTCCCCTGTGTGGATTCTCTGATGGGTAAGAAGGATTGAGCTGCAACTGAAGGTTTTCCCACAGTCACTGCATTCATAGGGCCTCTCCCCTGTGTGGATTCTCTGATGTTTAGAAAGGCTTGAACTGCTAGTGAAGCTTTTCCCACACTCACTGCATTCATAGGGTCTCTTCCCTGTGTGGATTCCCTGATGCCTAATAAGGTGTGAATTTTGACTGAAGGTTTTCCCGCACTCACTGCATTCATAGAGCCTCTTCCCTGTGTGGATTCTGTGATGCTTTATAAGGATGGAGTAATCACATACGTTTTCCCCAAACTCACTGCATGTATTTTTTCTCTTTCTGCTGAGGATTTCCTGTTGTGTTGTGGTTTCCTTGAGGTCCTTCTTAGTTTCCTGACAGGAAATACATTTACCCACTTTCTCCCCTGGCTGGTTTCCCTGCTCTCCTTCTGGTCTGTGCTGAATGTCATGGGATTTTTCCTGCTCATGACTCCAGGACACATTCCTTTTCGATCTTTGCGATAATTCTCTGTGTTTATCCACTTGCTCAACATTTTCCTGCTGAGAATTCTGCTCCTCTTTCTCACATACCATTGCGTCACCTGCTGTGATAGAGACAGAAACCTCAAACAGGGATGGAAAGGGGAAGGCCAAACCAATACAAGTACTGGAGAGAGGTCAAATAAAAATCAGGAACTGAACTCCCCCAAGTTCTTCCCCAAACAGGAGAGAGGAGGGGATCAATTCAGGCTTCACATCCCATCCAAATTCACAGGGGGAAGGGAGGAAGCTACTTCCTGGTGTCTGCTAGGGTCTACAGGAAGCCATGAGCTATATTTACCCTAAGGATACGACCCCTGCTAGGGACAATATTGAACTGAGAGACCTTCCAAGGGCATTGTAGGGCATCCCAGATGTTTCCTTCAGGCACTTACAGATTCTGAGTTGGTTTAATATTTCCTCACCTGTGCAGGGAGCTCTCAGGATCTCTCTTTCCTCTGAACCCTGGAGGTCTGGGACCCATGGCTCTTCCCCTTGTTCCAGCTGGGAGATCACATCAGGTTGGGAAATTGGAAACCCTGCTCAGATGAAAGAAAACAAAGGAGGTCACTTGATTTCATAACTTTGTCATAAAAAACATTCTATTAATTTAACTTCAGTGCTTAGTGTGACGGGTGTGCCTGGGGCAGTCCACACTGAAAATGCCAGGGTCAGGGCAGGATGAAAAAGGGAGAGCAGATGCTCCCAAAACTGGTGGTTAACACTGAAGTTAAACTCAATGACCAGTCACAAACTGTGCTTCTGATCCCACACACGGGTTATCGAGAAGCTGAAAAAAGAAATCACAGGGCCCCCTTTATTGCATTCCAGTTCTCCAACTCCCAATCAGCACCTAGGTCCAGTACAGTGAGAGGTTATTTAAAAACTCTGCTCATATACAAAATGTTTTTCTGACCCCAAAAGGTCAGCCACATTACAAGATCACTATAGGTTTGGATCTTACCCAAAAGACCACACTGCCAGCCAATCCTTTAGCATGGAAAGACAAGACAGGACACGACACAAAAAAAGTTGTTAAATGGGAAAGCAGTGAGATGCATTCCAAAATCTATATATCAGGTTATTAGCAGTATTGTTGAGCTGCTGGCTTGAAAGTCCGTCTGGAACACATCCACAAGTTCGATGGGTCTTTTAGTCCTTTATTCCAGGCTTCAATTTGTAGAGAAGTTGCTCCAGAGGTAGGAAGAGGGATTGAAGACAAAATGGAGATGATGCAGCTGCCCTTTATATTCCTTTTGCCATGTGGCTTGTACTTCCTGTGTCCCAAACACAAGCTTCACAGCACAGGGCATGGAAAAGCCTCGGAAGTCTCAGCACACAGACATACCCCTGCATGTCTTGCTGACTCAATAGGTTTATGCCCTTGATCAGGGATGGGCAAATTACGGCCCACGGGCCACATCCAGCCGACAGGACCGTCCTGCCCAGTGCCTGAGCTCCTGGCTGGGGAGGCTAGCCCCTCCCCCGGCAGCCACACCACCGTGCGGGCAGCGCTCCTGTGGGGCGGGGCTGTGCGCTCCTGCAGGGCAGTGTGTCTGGCTCTGCGTGGTCCACGTGGCTGCCAGACACGCTGCTCTGAGCGGCATGGTAAGGAGGTGGGGGCGTTGGATAAGGGGCAGGGAGTCCCAGGGGGCAGTCAGGGGACAGTTGGATGGGGCGGAGGTTCTGGGAGGACGGGGGCTGGATCGGTGTGGGAGTCCCAAGGGTCTGTCAGTGGGCAGGGGGGTGGATAGACGTCAGGGCAGTCAAGGGACAGGTAGCAGCGGGGTGGGGTCGGGGGTGGGGTCCTGGATATGAACCCATATCCACACCCCCACCCCCTGACAGACCCCGGGACTCCTACGCCTATCCAACCTCCCAGTTCCCCATCCCCTGACCACCCGCCCAATCGTCCCCTGCTCCCTGTCCCCTGACTGCCCCCCAGGGCTCTCTGCCCCTTATCCAACCCCCTGGCCCTGGCCCCCTTACCACAGCCACGCGGCCTGCTGCAGCTAGACACGGGGTCCCTCAGGAGCGCGCAGACCAGCCCCCTTACCATGCCACTCAGAGCAGTAGGAGCTCGCAGCCCCACCACTGCAGCACTGCCCAGGAGCGGTGGGCCAGAGCGCTGGTGGCGCGGCATGTTGAGGCTGCAGGGGGACAGCGGGGGCGAGGGGACAACAGGGGAGAGGAGGGGAGGAGAGGGGACGGGGGAGCCTCCCCGACCGGGAGCTCAGGGGCCGGATGTGGCCTGCGGGCCGTAGTTTACCCACCCCTGACTTACACGTTAGTTTGTAAAAAGAACAGGAGTACTTGTGGCACCTTAGAGACTAACAAATTTATTTGTGGTTTATCTGCATTTCTTTTGTAAACAATTCTGACTTTTATGACTTGTTACCTGTAGTCACTTAAAATCTTTTTTTTTGGTAATTAACAATCTTGTTTTATTGTTTTATCCAACTAGCGTGTTTGGATTAAAGTGTGTTGGAAACTGCATTTGGGATGTAGCGGGGTGGACGTCCGCTCCTGCTCTGAAGGGTTAAAAACAGCCCTGGGAGGGGGCTGTGGCTGGAGAAAGCAGCTTTTAGGCTGGGCTGCTTGGGGGAAGTGATTGCAGCTGGGGCCACGCCCCAAACAGACTCAGCTGGCCTATAAAGGCAGAGAAGCCAGGGGCAGATAGAGTCTCTCTCTGTTTGTAGAGGGAGATGGGCCTGGCTGCAGGGAGCTGGACACAGGGTACCTGAGTGGAGCAGGGCTGGGGAAAGGCAGAGGAGCTGGGGAGCTCCAGCCTGGAAAGCCCCAGGCTGCGGCCTAGCAGAAGGCAATAGGTACTGGGGGGCTGCAGAGGGCAGCCCAGCGGTAGGCAAAGGCAGCAGGTCCAAACCCTCCTTACCAGTGATGAGTGGCTGATACTGCAGCCTGCCCCAGGGTGTGGGGCTAGACGATGACTGGCCTTATACTGAGCCGAGGTGGGAATAGTGGGTGGGAGTTCCCTGGGGAGGGGAGACCCCAAGACTGAGGGGTTACTGCCAGAGGGCAGCACCCCAGGTAAAAGGGGCACCAGATCCAGGGAGGGACATGGGGGGCCAGAGGACAGGCGGATCACCAGCCTGCAGAGGGTGCGCCAGAGCTGGAATGAGCTAATTCCCAGAAGTCACCAGCAGGGGGTGCCGCAGGGGTGAGTCCACTCATCTACATGGGATAACAAGGCTGGTGCATGTCAGTTTCCACTGATGAAATGACAGACGTCATATGAGCTTGCCTTGTTCAGTAGTGTGCTGGACAGGGAAAGATGCACAATTCTGGGGGAAGTCTGGGAACAGAGACTTTTCTGGGGTTTTCCTGTGCTACACTGTAACTCCTGAGTCGCTGACTAGCAGCACTAAATAATGTGTAGCTGGGAGTGAGTTACATGCTGGAGACTGTGTGTTACCTGCCCAGGAGCGGCTGCTCTCACAGTAAATCAGTGTAAAAGTCACCCCAGCCTGGGGAACTGAGGGGACACAGCTGTTCAACACTCCAGATTGCACTGTGGTTAATGTCACAGACACTCAATTTCAAAGAGGCTCCCAAAACACAGAGAAAGTAAATCCATGTCCCAGAAATCCAAGACTCCAGAGAGAGGGCAAGTCTCCCTGCCACTGCTTCTTGCTGACGGAGAGGTCCAGAGACAATGAGAGTGTCCTGGGGAAGCTGGGGACAGTAACCATGGGCTGGTGGGGTTCAGTGGAGAAAGGGAACAGGAAGGGCAGGGATATGACTGAATGCAGGATCTCAGCAGTACTAGATGTCAGGATAGCACATAGTGCAGCCCATTGGAAAACATAATCCCAACTAGACATACAAAATGATGAGGTGTAAATTAGCTGTTTCCACTCAAGAGAGAGATCTTGGAGTCATGGATAGTTCTCTGAAAACATCCACTCAATGTGCAGCGAATGGAATGTTGGGAATCATTAAGCAAGGGATAGAAAAGACAGAAAATATCATATTGCCTGTATACAAATCTATGGTGCGCCCACATCTCGAATACGGCTGTAGGAGCTGGATTTTATAATGTACTGAGAGAATTTAATGTATGATTTGATTTCATCCTGTCAGCCACCCTGTTTGAATAGGGGAAAGGAATGACAGATCAGAACAATCCTTCTGACTGATTGAGGTTACCTTTTGTTTTAGGATAAGTTACACTGTCTACTATGGTTTCCTCTATGTATTACAAATTAGGCACTCTAGTTAAATCTACATGTCTTTGTTTTAAGGTTTAGTAAATAAGAGACAGGATTCTCTATTGTGTCTATGTTAAGTAGATTAGAGAAACATTGAAGGCAAGGTTTCATTTGCAATGCCTTTTTGCTCGATATGAAATACTACTGTTTGTATTCTCAGTGGGTTTGTGTGAATGAGGATGTATGCACCAGGAAAAGAGAAGGTGTAAAGGCCATTGTTATAGCCAGAGTAAAGGAAGAAGGAGTCAAGAGACTTAAAGGACATCAAAGAATCATCAACGTGCATTCATAACGAAGGGCAGATTGATGACCCTGAGGTAAAGGCTGGCACCCCTGAGGACAATTGATTAAATCAGAGCAAAGGACAGGCTGACCCTCTCAGAGGTGCACTGGAATGTTTACACCAGTTAAGAAGTAACCGATCACAAACTGATACAGCAAAATCCATAGAGTTCCACAAAGGAAAAAACCCTATAAGAACCAGGGTGCTTGGCCATGGGACTTTGGGTTCATCTTGCCACACTCCCGGAGCATTGGATTGCGACCGACAAGAGCCTAGCCCCACACTCGTGCTCAGTGTAATTGGCCATTAGATTGACTCGAGCTACAACAGACTGGTAACTATGAACTGCTCTGGCAGAGGGTGTGTGTGTGTGTGTGTGTGTGCGCGTGTTTACCTTCCGCTATAAAGATCCTGTGTGCTTTGTAGGAGCATAACACTGCGTTCAGATGTGGTCGCCATATCTCAAAGAAGTTTACTTATGCAAACAGGAGATATTTGACACTGTGCAATACTGTTCCTGTGTTCTGCAGCAGGGCAGGGTCTGTGGCAGTGTGTGGGTCACTGGCATATTGGGGTGATGCAGAGACAGGACAGAGCAGAGGTGGCATTGTGGGGCTGGCGTGAACCGTATCTCTTCATTTCCCCTTCCAAGAACTGAGGGGACAGGAATCCTTACCCAGCGAGGTCACATTCTCATAGTTCTCCTGCATGACGTCTCTGTAGAGGGCTCTCTGAGCAGGGTCCAGCAGAGCCCACTCTTCCCTGGAGAAATACACAGCCACCTCCTTGAAGGTCACTGGCCCCTGAAAGAGCAAGAGTCCAACACTCAGTACCTGCTGCCTCACTCACAGCCCCACTATTTGTGGGGGAGAGAAGTCAATCAACTGCAAGCTCTGGGTGGATCACAGTCAGAGTCCCACCTCCACCCCACTCAGAGCATCCTGGAAACACCAGGTTAAGGGGACGAATAGAGAGTCCCTTTTCTCTCCCAGCAGATCCATCACACTCCTACTAGCCACAGAGCGATACAGGAGATGGAGCCCCTAGCAGGGACCAGGGAGAGCTCCCTCGTAGGAAGCCCAACACCCTCCCCATTGTGAGGAGCTGGATATGAAGGGAGGGGAATCTCCACTAAACCTCACTTGTGGGTGCCCCCTTCATATCTCACAGCGGCTGGTCAGTCAGGTCAGGCTCCAGCACTGGGAGTCTGGTCAGTTTTCCTAGCCCTATGTAGGAGGGTTATTTTCTGTTTCACAAATTGGAGTATTTCCACCTCCTAATCTCATGGGTCTGTTCCTAGAATCTGGGCCACTCATTAAATTCCCCCCAGCAGGAATGTCACAAGCTGTCCTCCTCCCTTCCCCACCTTGTGCATTTCCTGCCCGGCTCCAAACCAGACTGTGCAAATCTTCCCATCTCCGGTGTATTTGCTGTCCCTCTCCCTCCTGCAGGAACCCACCAGCTACCCCCCGACAATCCCTACCTGAACAGGCTCCTCTGCAGCCATTTCTCTCCCCTGTCCCATGGCAGGATGGGATGAGCTGGAGTGAAACACGGACGTCATTCTGCAGCCTGGGAGGGTGAGAAGGGCAGTTGTGGGGGTTACAGAACAGGCTTTAGTTAATGTCACAGGACGATTCCCCCAGGCCCTTTCCCTGCAGACAGACATCCTAGATTCTGCCATCCTGGGAAAATGCTCAATCTCTGTATTACAGTGTAGACCTGGCCCCTCCTGCCAGGGTAAGCCCACAGAGAGATTTTTAACCTTCCTTCTCCCTCCCCCAATCTCATAACTAAGTCTCTGAACACAAGGCTAGAAAAGAGCAGAACCAAAGGAGTCACTGTGGGGGATTCCCTCGGACACTGACCCCCCGGCAGTCACACCCCAGCAGGGGGAATATGGAGTCAAGAACCAGCTTTTCCTCTGTCTGATCCTTTTCTTGATCACTGGAAAGTGGTTCTGCCCAGGGATGCTGCAATACATGCCTGGTCTCCCAGATCACAATGGAGGCTGCAGCGTCTGACCCAGGAAGCTGAACCCCAATATCCCGGGCAGAGAGGGACAGAGCGTTTGAGCAGCTTCCCTCCTTTAGCTCTCTGGGGAGAGCAGCTAATGAGAGCCCCTCCTCACAGGGAGAACTGCTGATCTCATTTGCCCCACTGTCCATCTGGAGTCACTCCTTGTCTTTCCATGCAGTGACTCTGGATTAACAATGGTCTCAATGAAACCAGATTTCAGAATGAATGAGTCCAGAATGCTGTGGAAGAGACCATTGTGTGGCATTTCTAGCCCCCTTCCCACCTGCCGCTCCCCCAAGATCTAGTATAAGGACTCGGGGCACAAATTTTCCCAATGGAACTGGAAGGTCCTGGAGTTTTCAAGATGTTTGATAAGTGGATAGAAAGTTATCATGGTGACTGGGCCTGGCTGGGGAATGCTGGGATGTGCTTGGAGTCAGGATTCTGGCACAAGCTGATGAGCTAGAAGGAGCATGGTTAGTAGCAGCCCCCAGAGCCTCCATCCAGGGCCCCCCAGACACCCCCAGTACCCAGAGCCCAGACCCCGCAGCCAGAGTCCCACCAGATATTCCCTGGGACCCAACCCCCAAAATCCCTGAACAGGAACTCCAGATACCCCTCAGCACCCCACTGGCCAGAGAAGCCCCACCAGACCATCACTGGCAGGCTGGGAATCCTAAAGGTTCCCCCCACCAAGAGCCCCCAACAGCCAGGGACCACCCCCCAGGGGACCCCTCACTGGGAATTCAGTCCCTCACTGCCTGCCCAGGATTCCCCTACTGCCTGCCTAGGACACCACCTGTCCTCCAGCAGGACCTGCCAGGCCATTTGCCTGGGACCCTCTGATGCTTTACAATGGGACCCCTCCCTCTGCTTGTCTGGCATCCCGACCTAGCGCCTGGCACTCCCCCACCCAGTTCTGTGCATTGGGCATGACTGAGCCCCTGGCACAGCACCAGGCTCCCTCCAGCCCCCTGCCCCGCCTCCCCAAGAAACGCCCACCCTCACTGTTCTGCACCAACAAGTCCCCAGTGCTACCCACCTCCAGGACCCACAGCCTCAGGGCTGGGCACATCAGAACCCACCCCCCCAAACCTCCAGAACCCCCTGCCCAGTCACCCAGAGGCCTCCCCCTCCCACAATGCCCCTTCAGCTCCAGCTGCAATCTCCCCACACAGACACCCCATCCCCTACCCCAGCAACAGTTACCTCACTGTGTCTGCTAAGTGGATAGAAAGTTATCACTGCCTCCTGCTGGCCAGTCACACGGGCAGAGGGATCCCTGGGGGGTGCTGCTTTAACAGGAGAATGAAAGGGCAAGAAAGGTCCATGCCCTGTCACTAGCTACATCTTCGCACTGCGGGAAGCAACCCCTCCCAGAGGCCATTTGTCATGGGCTTTGGGACACTTCTGGACCCACACTGCACTCAGAGTGACCTCCTCACCCAGTGCCAGCTGGAGAAAAGAAAAGGGTCCAGCCAACTCTCCTGTTACCAGCTGGGAACCACTGATCCCCCAAACAGGGGGAGGCCTCTGGGTTTGATGGGTATTAAATCCGTTTAGAGAGGAAAGTGGAAAATCAGAAGGATTTTATATCAGGTGTTGATACGACGTAAAATCTGAGTGTTTCACATCAATATCTGATAACTGAATAGAGAGAAAATGGGCAACATTTGCCAACATTTTATATCCATGTTCAGGAATCTGAGAAAAGGTGTAAATTTGAGATTTTCTTAGTATTTTATAATTAAAGAGACAGGGAAAAATCTCAGGCCATAGTCATTTAGAAATAGACAATTAGAGAAAAAGTGGGGCTTAGGATAATTTTTAGATTTGCAGAGAATACATATCAGAAACTACGCAACTGATAACATGAGAGGGGGCAGGGATAGCTCAGTGGTTGGAGCACTGCCCTGCTAAACCTGGGATTGTGAGTTCAATCCTTAAGGGGGCCATTTAGGAAACTGAGGTAAAAATCTGGGGATTGTTCTTGCTTTGAGCAGGGGGTTGGACTAGATACCTCCTGAGGTCCCTTCCAATCCTGATAGTCTATGAACACCGTCGAGATCTGAGGGGATTTTATATTACTGCTACATAACTAGAGGGAAAAGGGGGGCTGTTGGACTGGATTTTATATTACTATCCAATACATATACACAAAGTGATGGCTCCCCCCACCATTCCCATGGGCAGCAGGGAGCCCTGTGAGGAGCTGCTTTAAGACGGCAAAGGGGGGGGGGGGAGCTGGCAGGTCCCTGGATGAGGGAAGGGGGCAGCAGTGGGGGATGGGCAGGTGGTAGTTAGGGGCAGTAACTGGGAAACCGGGGTCCGGGCAGCCCCCACGGGGGACACGTGCCCCTCCCGCCCCCCCGGCAGAGAACCGGCATCTCACCCTCCCCCCACCCCCCAACAGGGGCAGCCACGTGCTGGGGACTGACCCAGGGGGACAATTTCCCACCCGGACAAGGACAAATCGCAGCAGGTAAAACGGGGGGGGGACCCCCCATGGGAGAGATTTTAACTGGACATTGGAGACTCGTGGAGAGACCGGGGGGGGGGGGACAGGGGAGCCGAGAGAGCGGATCACGGGGGGGGGGGGCGCGAATCTCCCCGGATGTTACAGCCCGAGCGAGACCCCGAGAGAGACACGGGGCAGAACCGGAGAGACTCTGTACCGGGGGCGAGAGGCGCAAACAGGGACAGGAGCCAATTAACTCCCCCCCTCTGACCCCCCCGCGTCCCACCGACCTTCCGCCCCCCCCCGCAACTCCGGCTTCTCCCACCCCCCCCATCCCAGCGGGGCCGGGGCGGATCCTGCTGCAGCTCCCGGGGCCGGGGCGGCTCCGCGGCTTCTCCCAGGTTCCCCGGGGCAGAGTCACGGGCCCGCCCCCCCCCCCCCCGGGTCTCTCACTCACCGGCTCACACGGAGGCGGCAGCAGCAGCTTTGTTCTCCCGCCCGCAGCGGGGCTCGCACGGAGCATGCGCAGTTCCAGCTGCTGACCCCTCCCTCACCCGGGCTGGGGAGGGCTGACGCGCCCCCGGGGCAGGCTGGGAGATGTAGTTCCGCACTCTCCCTGGAGCGGAAGTGACGTCAGCGAGGGAGGCGGAGAAGGGTTTGTGCCGCTGGGGCTCTGGGCATGCGCAGATCGCGGCGAGAGAGACCTTCATTAACCCCCCCGTGCCCGGCCCGGGCCCTCCGTGGGAAAGGGGCGAGGGGGGGGAGGGAGCCGGTGACCCCCGAGGAGCGGGGGGAGAAAGGGGGGGGCTGAGATCCCCTCGGATTTACCGCTCCCCCCCCGTGGGGACCCCCCGCCCCCCGCCCTCCCCCCTTTCTCCCTAGAGAGCCACGAGCAGCCCCCAGGGTGACCCCCCTCCCCCAACCCCTGAGAAGTTCCCTGTCCCCCCCCCCCTTGTGCCCCATTTTCTCTCCCCTTCGCCAGTGTCCAGCTCTCCCTGGGGCTGGGGGTGTCTGGGGCCCCTGGCCAGGGACTCTGGGGACTGGGGGCCAGGGAAGATCTGGCAGGACCCTGGCTGGGGCTGTGGGGGTGTCTGGGGCCCCGGCTGTGGGGTCTGGGCTCTGGGGGGTGTAGAAGGGCCTTAATGGAGAGAAAAGATTGGGTATTAAAGCAGAGAAACGCATAACAAGACCCAGTGGCTGGAAGGTGAAAAGAGACAAATTCATATTACAAATAAGGCACAAATATTCAAGAGCGAAGATGATTCACCACATGAACAAGCTACCAAGGAAAGTGGTGGATTCACCATCTCCTGATGTCATTTAATGAAGACTAGATGCCTTTCTGGAATGTGTTTGCCCCAAAAGTAGCTCTTGTGTTATTCAGGAGGCCTGTGATATGCAGGGGGCTCAGATTAGATGCTCTAATGGTCTCTTCTGGCCATAAAGTTAACTAATTTCTGAAAAACTGAGTGTAGCATTGGGAGCAGCGTCTGATGTTTTCCTGTCTAGCCGGCTTGCTGCCTAGAACGAACGCTCCTTGAGTGGGGTGATCCACGGGGAGTAGCTCAAACCTCCAAAGTGCCGGGGCAGGACATTAGCACAGCAAGGGAGGGGTGTGGCAGTGACATCACAAAGGCTTTTGCAGGACCTCAGACTATTGGTCAAAGGTGGTGGGGATGTGGTGACCTCACAGAGAGATGCTGACATCAGCCAGGCAGGACAGGGGCGAGAGGCCAGGGAAACCTCAGAGACCCTGTGGCTTTGCTTCAGCAAGTCTCCTTCTCCAGGTCTCTCTTTGAGGACTGAGAGAGTATTCGGGTTCACGGACGTGAGCGCCAGGAGGAACCTCTTTCGAGTTTTCTCCTTCCCTTTTAGTGATTTTACTAGAAAACAGACGTCCCTGTTTAGAAGGTAAGAGCCTCCTCAAGGTTTGAAACCTGTTCAGTCTGATGACCGTTGAATTCTAGGCATGGAAAACACGAGCTTAAGGAGGCAGAATTTTATTTCACACTTGGGATTTTGTCCCATAGAATCAATGGGGACATTAAGGTTTGTCCATATTGTTTCACCTTTTCCTCCATCCCTCCCTTCCTCCTTTTTCTTTGTCTCTTGTTTCCTTTGTCCTTTTTCCTGTTTCCCTCCCAACAGCAGGAGTGTGTGTGTGTGTGTGTGTGTGTGTGTGTGTGTGTGTGTGTGTGTGTGTGTGTGTGTGTTGCAGGGGAGTGCTCGGCAGCTCCCACTGTGGGAGGTCCACCCAAACATGTGGGGCTGAAATAGTGCTCGGGCAGTGATCCCCACCAGTGACCTGGGCCATCCTTTGGGCTCTCTGCTGAGAACCCTCAGCCTCCCGTCCTCAGTCTCTACCCTGATTGGCTGAGCAGGGGGTTATTGACAGGGAGGAGACTCAGGTCCTTGTTCTTCTCTTTTAAAACCAAGTAAATAAGTCAGAACCAGTCATATGTTTGACAAATTTTGCTGCTTCTCTGAATTAATGGTCTCTGAGCAGTTCATGATTCTCTCTAACATTGCAGTTCTCCTCAAATACTTGATGAATAATTACTGTGCACTGTTGTTGGTCTGGAGCTCATCTGAGAGCACTTTATTCAGGTCATTCAACATCTGAAATTCAAGATCTGATGGTTAGTTTGAAAATCAGGGCTCTTGTGTCCTACTCCCAACTCTTCCACTGACTGGCTGTATGACCTAAGACAAGTCAATTCTCCTTTCTCAGCTTTCGCTTCTCCCTCTTTCAAGTAGGGATACTAATGATCCGCTCCTACCAGGGCCGGCTCCAGGCTCCAACATGCCAAGCACATGCTTGTGGCGGCATGCCGCATGGGGCGCTCCACTGGTTGGTGGGAGGGCGGCAGGCGGCTCCGGTGGACCTCCTGCAGGCGTGCCTGCGGATGCTCCACCGGAGCCGCGGGACCAGCAGACCCTCCGCAGGCACGTCTGCAGGAGGTCCACCAGAGCCGTGGGACCGGCGACTGCCAGAGCGCCCCCCGTGGAGTGCTGCCATGCTTGGGGCGGTGAAATTCCTAGAGCCACCCCTGGCTCCTACCTACCTCACGGTAGGTGGAGGCAGGGCCGGCTCTAGGTTTTTTGCCTCCCCAAGCAAAAAAAATTTTGTCTGCCCTCCCATCCCCCTGCTGCCCGAGCCCTGGGTTCTCCCCTCCCCACACCTGCACCCCCTGCCTCCCCAGCTCTGGGTCTCCCACCACTCGCACCCCCCTGCCTCCCCAGCCCTGGGCTTTACCCCCTGACCCTCAAGTCCCTGCCAAGCCAGCCCTGGGCTCTCCCCCCCCCCACACCCTGTGCTGCCCCAGGTCTCGACTCTCCCCTTTCCCCCCTACCAGTGCTCCCCCACCCACACCCGCCCTGCTGTCCCAGCCCTGGGCTCCTCCCACCACCTGCACCCTCCTTCCGCCCCAGCCCTAGGTCACTGGTAACTTTCTCCCAGTTTAATAGAATAGAAAAAAGAGAGGATTGAATGTGTAACAGGGAGTTTGGTAAATCTTGGTTATTTTAATTTTGCAACAGGCTCCTGTCCACCCCCAGTAGAATTTTCAGTCCCAATGGCAACTTACTTACCAAATGTAATACAGACTAGTCCATGCCTCCCAAGTGGACGTGGTTCTTGTTCTTCTGCACATTGTAGCCCATGGAGGCCAAGGACCTGCAAATGTGTCTTCATGGGCCTTTGTTTAGTTGATGAAAACATAAACTAGACACTTAGAGGATTGGAACTGATTTCAGCGGAGGGACATGTTTGCTAGGTTTTTATGCATTTGCATAGGAAAATGTTGAGTGTTTCTATTCATCCGTAGACAGTGGAGCTCCTGAACATAATGACAATGGATATGTAATTCTTTTTGTTGAAGGACCAGGCTTTTAAAGGGGCACTTAGATTTGAACTAAGGGCCACTTGATCTGCAGTTAAACACTCTACCACTGAGCTATACCCCCCAACAATTACATTGGCAAGTCAGTGATCTTAAGGATCTTGAAACCTGAGAGTGGAGTTTGTTTCTTCCACACCAGTGTTGCTGTCTGTGCATCCCGGAGCTATGGGGTGAGTGGGAAACGCCCACAACTAGCTTGTCAGTATCAACAAAGGAGCAGCCGACATCAGGACCAGTGAGACGTGTTGGTGGTCCATCAGGAAGAACCCACACTCCCAGAGACTTCTCGGCGAGGGCAGGGTACACAATGGGGGCTACCTACCCGCCACGTCCCAACAAGGGTCTTTCTAGTCCCACTTCAGTGTTACCCAATTTCTAATCAGTCTTTGGCCCAGATTCCCTCCCTGAGCGGCACCAGCACATGCCTGGGCCCCCTGCTAGTGTTAAATCTGCCTTGAGCTGGGACCCAGCTTGGCAAAGAGCCTGCAGCCCCCTCTGTGCTGGGGAGTGAGAGCAGCCCTGGCACTGGGCAGGGCAGCCCTGAGGGAATGAACCCAATGTGCCCGTGAGGCCCTGATCCAGAACCTCTGCCAGGCAGCTCGTGCTGCTCGGGCGTCTCTAGTCTCCAGCGAGGATTCAAAGCTTCTCTGCTCCAGGGGAACCCCTGGGGGAGGGAGGCAGGGCTCCTGCAGGATAAATCTTCCTGCTGGCAGAGCTCCGGTCCCCTCCTCATGGGCACAGGGCATTGCACATGGCACCCACCACATGCACACACCCCTTTGTGGGGAGAATCAGCTCTGGGATATTGGGGTCAAACCCTTCCCACCTCCTCCCTGCAAACCTTCTCCTGGCTTCAGTGAGGGAATGGGGGTGTGAGGGGCTAGTGCGGTAACAGCAGCAGCGTGGCCGCGGGGCTCGGCCGGTGGCTGGGGCCTGTCACCTGAGCCAACAGGATCATAAGAACATAAGAAAGGCCGTACTGGGTCAGACCAAAGGTCCATCTAGCCCAGTATCTCTCTACCGACAGTGGCCAATGCCAGGTGCCCCAGAGGGAGTGAACCTAACAGGCAATGATCAAGTGATCTCTCTCCTGCCATCCATCTCCATCCTCTGACGAACAGAGGCTAGGGACACCATTCTTACCCATCCTGGCTAATAGCCATTTATGGACTTAGCCACCATGAATTTATCCAGTCCCCTTTTAAACATTGTTATAGTCCTAGCCTTCACAACCTCCTCAGGTAAGGAGTTCCACAAGTTGACTGTGCGCTGCGTGAAGAACTTCCTTTTATTTGTTTTAAACCTGCTGCCTATTAATTTCATTTGGTGACCCCTAGTTCTTGTATTATGGGAATAAGTAAATAACTTTTCCTTATCCACTTTCTCAACATCACTCATGATTTTATATACCTCTATCATATCCCCCCTTAGTCTTCTCTTTTCCAAGCTGAAGAGTCCTAGTCTCTTTAATCTTTCCTCGTATGGGACCCTCTCCAAACCCCTAATCATTTTAGTTGCCCTTTTCTGAACCTTTTCTAGTGCTAGAATATCTTTTTCTTGATCACAGCAAACAAAACCAGCTCGGCCCACAGGGGAAGAGTTCAGTCCAGGGCCTGGTGCATTCTGGGAGCAGAGGCGGTGCAGAGAAAGGGCAGATAGGGGGCAGCTCTGAACACTCCGCGCAGAACTGCCTGTCCTGTCCCGCAGCCCCTGTTACAGGGGGCTTTTAGCCATCGTTTTAATCAGGCCAATAAATTGAAACAACCCCCTGTTAAATCATTGCTCAGCCCGAGCCCTTCACCCACATTCCTTAGGGCATTGGGTGTTTCATTTCCTGCCTCAATTTCACACAGAGACACAATTTCCTTTGCACAGATCCGTGAACAGCAAAACCTCCCTGTGTCTCTGGTCTGAGCCAGGGCATTCGATTCCAGTGAACCCTTCTCTCCTGCAAAGCGATGGTCAGATAGAGGGGACGTGGCACCTGCATCCCTGCCAGGGAGATATTGGCTCCGCTCTTTCTTTCTTTCTGCTGCTGTTGTTAGTCCATGAAACATCAAGGGTGGAATGCAAGGCTAAGTTCATGCACCAGCCCCCTGAAAAAATTTCAGTGCCCCAGAGAAATCCTGCCGCCTGCTATTGGAATGATGTGCTGGAGATTTGAATGGGAAAGGAACTGTCTGAATTGTCAGAGTGGGGAATGAACAACAATCTACAGCAATGTCATTAACACAAACACACTCTCATCCTGCTCCAGCCGGAAGGGAAATGGGCAGGAATTCTTGCTGTTCACCCAAGGACACACTTACACTGATGCGCAGCCGTGAGTGTGCTGGGGAAGCTGGTCTGGGCAAACAATTTGAAGTGACAATTCAGTGAGAACAGAATTATCATGTAATGACACAACTGTACAGCAAGTAGTTGTGACCGAGTGGTTAAGGTGCTGGATTAGAAATCCATTGGGGTCTCCCCGCGTAGGTTCAAATCCTGCCAACTACGCAAGCACTGTGCTGTTGTTATTATTGTAGTCTTAGTGCCTGAGCATCCAGAGTGCAAACTGGAGCCAGATCTACTTTCACTCTGTCAAGACTTAAAATGCTGCTGTGGCACTGCTATAGCACTTTGGAGTAGACAGTGAGTGGAGGGGTTTTCCCGTCCCTGTAATAGCTGCATTGACAGAACAATTCTTCCTTTTCTTTAGCACTATCTAACCAGGGCTTAGGTCACCTTAACTATATGGGTTTGGGGGGGGTCACACCCTGAGAGACGTCGCTCTGCCAGTTCAGTGCCCAGCGTACACCAGCCCTTAGATCCCTCTTGGTATTTCAATGCAGGCACTGACCTGTGAGAGGAAAACATCAGTTCACAAACACAGAGACTGAATTCCCCACATTTAATCTCGGTTCACTTTCCAGAAAGTCACAAAATTCAATTCATTCTTGCTAGGACAGAGAAAAAATAAGTGACACTAAGTTTTTGGCTTGGTTAAATAAAACTAAGTGTTTAATTAATATAGTAAAAATCTGTCCTGATTCCTCTAACTAACACCACAGCGTGAAATAGGAACATAGACAAATATTGTCAGTGACGACTAATTTCACAAATGATCTTCCCATTATTAATTTCCACGCTGCCCCCATTGGAGGTCTGGGCATCTCCAGTGTCATTGCTCTGCGTTCACCTTCCCCTTAGAATTGTTCTCTGACATTCGCCTTCCTCTGCAGTGTGGGGCACGGGTCACTTGCTGGAGGATTCCCTGCACCTTGAGGTCTTTAAACCACGAATTGAGGACTTCAATAACTCAGACATAGGTCAGGGGTTTGTTACAGGAGTGGGTGGTTGAGATTCTGTGGCCTGCATTGTGCAGGAGGTCAGACTAGATGATCATAATGGTCCCTTCTGACCCTAAGTCTATGAATCGATGAATCTAGTCCCAAATTTGGAAAATTGTGCAGTTCAGAATGTGAATAGTGACCCCGGCTCCTTCCTGCACCTGCTCTACATTGCTCCACAGCAGCTTCTCCCCCTGCAGAGTCACCCCAGCACGGCAGTGCAGCCGCCCAGGGTTCAGCAAGGGCCCCTGGCAAGGACAGTGGGTGCATCTAACAGCCCAGTGTGCCTGGCCATGAGGCAGCTGTAAAAAAGCAACACACCCCGCCCAGAAGTACAGAGACTGAATTCCTCAACTTTAACATCATGACCCCCTGTAGAAAGCCACTTGTCAGTTGTATTTTCACAGGGAGATGCAAAAATCAAGTGACACCAATTTTCAAGTTGAGTAAATAAACTTGAGGAGCTAGTTATTAACCTCCCAAAAATATACTAAAGATCCCTAACACCTGAAGGTGAAATATGAACAGAGACAAACCTTGTCAGCAAAGGCTCATTTCCCAAACGATCCTCAAAATGTTACTAATTCCCACCCCTCCTCCACAGGAGCTCTGTGCAGTGTAACTGTTCTGCAGGCAACCTCCCGTTAAATGCTGTTGTGAGCAGGGCCGGCTCTAGGTTTTTTGCCGCCCCAAGCAAAAAAATTTTTGGCTGCCCCCCCGTCCCCAAACATGAGCCCCCCCGCCCACCAGTGACCCCCCCACAACCCCTGTTGCCCCAGCACTGGGCTCCCCCCCAAATGTGGGATCCCCTACCAGCACACTGCAGCCGAGCCCTGGCCCAGCTGCGACTCTGTCCCCATGCGGGTGGAGCTGCTGGGCGGCGTGGAGCGGGAGTACTTCCAGGTGGCGGCGCGGCTACGGGGTGGCGCAAAGAACACGGCCCCCTCCCTGGGCTTCGCAGCACTGCTGGTGGCCAAGGTGGATCAGTTCGCACTCACCGCCCTCACCCCCGACATGCTGGCGGCCAAAGACCTGGAGAGCCACCCGGACATGCTGCTCTTCAGCCTCACGGTGCCCTGGCCCAGCCCCGGCGGGCGGGAAGGCGAGGATCTCTGGCTGTGGGGCTACCTGCTCAGCACCGACGAACCCAGCCGGCCACTCACCTCCTCACACACTCCAGGAGCCCCTCGCCGCCATCGCAGCCCGGGCTCGGCTCCAGGAGACCCCGTTTCCCTCCCTCCCCGACTCCTCACACACACTGGGTAGGGCCGCCCAGAGGATTCAGGGGGCCTGGGGCAAAGCAATTTTGGGGGCCTCTTCCATAAAAAAAGTTGCAATACTATAGTAACATGTATTTGGAAATGTAAAAAATAACTAGTGAAAATTAATTTGTAATAATTTGAAAATACACCAAATACATGATTTAAAAACATTAAATGCTTTACTGGTCTGTCTACATTTGCAATTACATAATGGGCTGTTGCTGGGTGATGGTGATGGTTGGTGCCAATGGGCTGTCACTGCCTGGAGGTGGTGCTGCTGTTGCCCAGGGCTGGGTGGGGAGCTGGGCTCTGGGGGGTGCCCGGCTCACAGGGGCTGGGCTCAGGACTGTGAGGAGATGGGGGTCGGAGGTTGTCTGGCTCAGAGGGGCTCGCCTCAGAGCTGGGGGTCTGGGGTGGGGGGGATGGGGTCAGAGGGTGCCCAGCTCAAAGGGGTTGGGCTTGGAGCTGGGGGTCAGGGCTGGGCCTGGGGGGTAATGGAGTCGGGGGGTGCCTGACAACCACCTCCCTGAGACCCCCCCAATCCAACCCCCCCTTCCCTGGCCCCTGACCGCCCCCTCCCTGCCCCCTGAGTGTCCCCGGGACTCCCTGCCCCTTAGCCAACCCCCTTGCCCCTTAGTCAACCCCCCGGCCCTGGCTGCTTATCCCCGGCTCACCGCGCGCCTCGAGAAGCGGCCATGCATAGCGCTGCAGCCGTGTGGCTCTGGAGGGGGCTGAGCTTTTCCCCGCTCAGAGCCGCGTGGTAAGGGGAGGAGCCGCTTGGCCCAGAGCTCGCAGCCCCGCCCCCTGACCACGCGGCTCTGAGCGGGGTGGAGCTCAGCCCCCCCGGAGCCAGGCGGCTGCAGCGCTGTGTAGGACCCAGGGAACAAGCGGAGGAGGAGCGGCCCATCTTCTGCAGCCAGGCGGGGCCGCGCTACCGGTAAGGGGCCATCCCTCTCCCCCAAGTGGAGCCGGTAGCGCGGCCCTGCCCCGGCTGCAGGGGACGGGCCGCTCCTCGGCTCACAGCGGCGGGATGAGCTGGGGCCGCAGCTTTATGCCGCCCCCTACATTTTGCCGCCCTAGGCACCAGCTTGTTTAGCTGGTGCCTAGAGCCGCCCCTGGTTGTGGGACATTCCCAGGCCTGGAAATGTACGAACGACAGAATTTGAAGAGCAAAACTGGCTCCTCGCACCAGGCGGGATTTGAGTGTTTTGTCCCTGTCAAAACAGGGACAAAACACTTTTTGTCCCTGTCAAAACAGGGACAGACGCCAGGGGCAGGACTCCAGGCTCTGTTTGAGGGATCCTGGCACAGGGGCTGGGGGGAGAAAGGATGGTAGATTCTGACCTGTGCTCTGGAGAGGAGGTAATAATTGAAGGGGGCATTTCTGACTCCTCCCCTTCTCAGGCTCCCCTGGGCTGGAATTCTACATTCCACAGGGTCAAATGAGGGGATCACTGCCCGAGCACTATTTCAGCCCCACATTTTTGGGTGGACCTCCCACAGTGGGAGCTGCCGAGCACTCCCCCGCAACACACACACACACATGCCGGCGGGAGCTCCACCGGAGCCAAATGCCGCCCCCCCGGGAAACGGCCGCCCCAAGCGCCTGCTTGGCGCGCTGGTGTCTAGAGCCGCCCCTGGTTCCCACCAAGGCATGAGAGAACCCAGGGTGTTTCTAGCAGAGTTTATGGAACTGACGTGGGGAAACCAGCCTTTAATAACAGGCAGTTCCAGTTTAAACTAAGTGTTTTTAACAATTTCTACAACATTAAATAACCCTTCAATCGTAGTGTCACCATCCATAAAATTGCTTCAGCCTCCTAAGTGCCCAACTAAACATCTCTTCAAATCCAAGGGAGTGGAGATCAGTCAATGTTCAGAGTCATCCCACATAAAAGAACCATGTTGTGGTACATACTGGCCCCATCATGTGGCCATCGCTTTTCCCTCCTCCTCCAGAGTCAGAATGTGATCAGCTCCCACTGAGGGGGTGCAACACCCCTCCCTTGGTCTCTGTGCCAGAGCTCCTATCAGCTCAGTGTCCTTCCTGCAAGAGTCGGCTGCTGAGAGGGTTGCAATGGGGTAAATGAAGGCAGAGGAGGATTGTTCCTGATGGGGTTTCTTTGTGTTGCTCTGTGATCCTGCTGGAGGAAGCATCATTTGTGTTTGTTTCAGTGGCTTGGGTTGGTCTCAGGTTGTGACCATGGGTACAGGGATTCCTGCACTTTCTGCTCTTAGCCCCTCAGGGAATGGACAATGGAGCAGTTTCAGAAATTGGATAGAAAGTAGCCTAAAAAAGTGTCACATAAGTGAGAAGAAAAACAGCTTCATCATCTGGTGGTCTAGTGGTTAGGATTTGGCACTTTTACTGCTACGGCCTGGGTTCAATTCCCAGTCAGGGGGAAAGTGACTTTAAACCAAAACTGCTTCAATTATTCTTCACTTACAACATAAACAAATCCCTGGTATTTTCCTGATTCCCCCCATCTTCCCAGTGTCTCCATGGCAGGGCTGGCTCCAGGCACCAGCACAGCAAGCAGGTCTGTGGGGTGGTCAATGGAAAGGGGAGGCTTCAGCAGCAATTGGTCCCTCTCAGAGGGAAGGACTGGAGGCCAAAAGCAGCAGAGGTAGAGCTGCAGCTGATTGCAGCTTTTTTATTTTTTTTTCCACTTGGGGTGGCAAAAACACTGGATCTGGCCCTGCTCCGTGGAAGACAATTTGTTAAATCCCAGATGAGTGCAGTTCTATCAGTTCTCAGTGACCCTAAGAACCAGCAGCCTCCAGGACAGCAGGTTTGGCCCTCAGAGCAGGGAATGTGTCCCCCATGCTGCTCTTAGGCCACTGGATGCTCTGGGAATAGGACAGCTCTGAGTGTAAACTACAGCACAGCTGGGGATGTAGTGCAGCGGTAGAGCACATGCTTTGCATGTATGAGGGCCTGGGTTCAATCTCCAGGTTCTTCTTTTCACCCTGCTGCTTTGCTCATGCCCAGAGAGGATGTGGCCCACCAGTCTCCCTGCGCCAGTTTCAATCCTGCTCAGTGAGGGGCAAGTGCCAATTGCATGGAAGGTCCTTGTGGGGGGTTTCTGCTCCTAAGTCACCTCAGTACATGTAAGATTCCCACCCGCTGTGCTGCTTGGGACAAGGGTAGATGAGAAGGGCGAATCCTCCAGCACTGGAGGGAAAGGTCCCATCTGCACAGACTGAGAGGCAAGGAAACAGAGGGGCAGTCAGTGCTCAGAGAGGAGAGAGGTCAGTGATTTACACCCAACAGGGGACACTGTCTTTTTGAGTATCACAGGGGCAGCTGTGTTAGTCTGGATCTGTAAAAAGCGACAGAGTCCTGTGGCACCTTATAGACTAACAGACGTACAGGAGCATAAGCTTTCGTGGGTGAATCCCCACTTCGTTAGATGAATGGAGTGGGAATTCTGTGCCTGGCTAGCCAACTACAAAAGCAATTTCTCCTCCCTTGGTGTTCGCACCTCAGCTGCTAGAAGAGGGCCTCATCCTCCCTGATTGAACTAACCTCGTTATGTCTAGACTGATTCTTGCCTGCATATTTGTACCCGCCTCTGGAAATTTCTGCCACATGCGTTTGATTAAGTGGGTATTCACCCATGAAAACTCATGCTCCAATACGTCTGTTACTCTGTAAGGTGCCACAGGACTCTTTGTCTTTTTGAGGCGAGTGCAGCTGGCTTGGGATGGTGCTGACGATGGATAGAAAAAAGGCTGGAGTCAATGACTGATGAGACCACAGAAGGGGAAGGGGAATGGCAGCCCCACAGAAGGTCCTGAGTGCTCAGATGCCCCAGTTATTGCACCCTGGCCTGTCACAGAGAGAGAAAAGACCCAGTGGGACCCAGCCCCCCTACAGTGATCCCATGGACAAGAACCTGGCTGGGAGTGGGGTGAAGGTTCCCTCTGGGCAAAGGGGAGCTGAAACCCCCCAGTGTCCTGGAATGTAAGTAATGGAAGCTTCAAACCCTGCAGGGGTGTGGGCTGAGGTGCATCATCAGAAGGTTGGGCTGGACAGGGGCGGCAGGTTTGGATAATTAAAAGCCTCCGGATTCTTGTGTGTGCACTGACTCCAAACGGAAACTGTAATTTGACTCACTTTGTGTCTGCGGCTGGTAAAATATCAAGGCAAAATCATTCCAGTGATCGTGACCCTGGGATTGAGGAGGCTTTGGTCTTATTAAAATGTAACTAGCATGTTACACTTGTGTTTTTAAAGGTGGCTTCCCCAAGCAATCCCAAGTTGTTCTTCCCACAGCTGGCTGATGGGGGGCAGCAGGGGATCTCCCCAATCTGGGGGAATCTCTCTGGGCCCCACTGTTAATTCTCCATCATTTCTCCCCCTAACCATGCCCACCCCTCCCCCCACATTATCAATGTTTTGGAGAAACCCCTCCCTCCCTTTATGGGATACAGACTCTGTGACAGAGACTGACTGGGGCTCTTCTCTGCACGGCCCCAGTGGGGAAGGAAAGAGACTGGAGAGGGGGAGAAGACGGGCAGAAGGAGTCAAATGGGGCTAAACCAAAACAGAGGAGATTTTCTTTCTGTCAAAATGTCCTGGAGTCTCATGGCTGAAAAGCCGCATCTTGAATTAGGTTTGATGCATCAGCCTTTCAATTACCAGGCAAAGGTGTGAATCACAGAGACTGATAACTGCCTGCTTCCCAGCTTTGCCTAAGGCTTTGGCTACACTTGCACTTCAAAGCGCTGCCGCGGCAGCGCTTTGAAGCGCTAAGTGTAGTCAAAGCGCCAGCACTGGGAGAGAGCTCTCCCAGCGCTGTCCGTACTCCACCTCCCTGTGGGGAATAACGTACAGCACTGGGAGCCGCGCTCCCAGCGCTGGGGCTTTGACCACACTGGTGCTGCAGCGCTGCAAATTTGCA
The DNA here is from genome assembly GCF_020497125.1 of Mauremys mutica. Classification (NCBI taxonomy): domain Eukaryota; kingdom Metazoa; phylum Chordata; order Testudines; family Geoemydidae; genus Mauremys; species Mauremys mutica. The sequence goes on from NW_025423261.1 coordinate 1,240,780, forward strand.
AGAGTAGCCAAGGCCTGAGAAGCACCTGCACTGGTGCAACTGGTTAGCGCAGAGGGGGCTACTGCTGGGATTATGAATTCAAGCGTTATTTGGAGCACTGGTTTTTATTACCTGTGTAGTTTCCCCAACTTGCTTTGCTTAATTTGCATGGAAAGTGCCCTACTAGGAAAAGGAGAGTAAGTTCTAAAATGTGGAAGTAGGTGCACAGCTTGGAAACATCCCCCCTGTGCTGCCATTAGTTCCAGTAGATTGTTCACTGGCAGCCTGAATTGATTTCTTTGCTGCTGTGAAAGCTGCCACGAAAAGTCTCTGGTCACCAGAGCTCCCTGCTTCTTCCAGCACAGCCCTGGCTCCTTCCCTGCCCCAGTCACTGCTGTAGGAGAGTCCTATATACACTGAGCCTCAAACTTTTCCATGCCTTCTTAGAACAGTTGGCAGCGTGTTAGTCTCATAATCTGAAGGTCCTGAGTTCAAGCCTCAGAGAAGGCAATGGTTTTTGCTCCCTGCTTCAGATTTTCTACAGGAAATCAGAGAAAAGAAACTAGAGGAGAGTGGTTTCTAGACACCCTCCCACCCATCTCTCTCTCACACACACACACACACACACACACACAAAGACTTTTCTAGGGCATTTTCTTTTCCTTCTCTATGGACCTTGTATTTTTCACAGAGCAGAATAAAACAAAAACATGCAAGTCCAAGCCTAATACAGTATGAAACTCAATACAGATCAAATCTCACCCTCAGAGATCTTCCAATAAGCTTCTTTCACAGACTAGACTTATTTTATGTCTGGGTCCAATCTTTTCACCTGTTATAGCCCTTGTTCCAGCTCAGGTGGTAGCTGGGGATGTCTCATGACTGCAGCCATGTTTGTTCTGTTCCACCCCCTTATATAGCTTTAGTACAAGGCAGGAATTCTTTGTCTCTCTCTTGGGGAAGAGCCCCAGGTTTAAGATGGATTCCTGTACCAGGCGACATCGTCACATGTCCTGTGAGATACCCCCCCCCCCAAGCCTTCATTCTTCCTGGCCTGACTCACAGATGGTGCAGGACAGAGCCATCTCCAGTCAATTGTCCTGGTTAATAGGAGCCATCAAGAGTCCAAACCACTATTAATGGCCCACACTTTGCATCATTACAACAAGACCTCAGAGTTATAGTTTCATTTTCTAGTTTCAGATACAGGAATGATCGGTTCATACAAATAGGATGAACACACACAGTAGATTATAAGCTTTGTAATGATACCTTACAAGAGACCTTTTGCATGAAGCATAGTCCAGTCACTTTATATTCACACTCATTAGCATATTTTCATAAAATCCTATGGAGTGCAACGTCACAGCTGGGAAAGGGTTTTACTGCAGCACCTGGCAGCAGTTGAGTTTCATGTTCAGGCTGTGGTATGAGTTCCTCCAGGTTTCTCGTAAGCACACAGGGACCTTCGCGGGTGCTTTCGATACAGGAATGGCCCCAACACGATAAAGTGATGGGAATTGCATTTTCCTTTTTTATTTCTGTATTTCCAATGACATTTCTGTTCGTGATTTCGTTTTGCTTTGTATAACTGTGTTTTCTCAGGGATTTGATATTTAACTGAAAAAAGAATAAGGCCTCAGGGCGCCGGATGGAGGAGCAGGCTGGGGCTAGGACTGCTAAGAGAGCGAGAGTAGCAGGTTTTCTGTATTGTTTCCTGCCCTCATTTTCATGACTAGTTTCTCTTCTGCATGAAATTTGCTTTTTTCATGTGTAAGCCTGGCTAGCTCAGTTGGTAGAGTATCAGACTTTTAATCTGAGGGTCCAGGGTTCAAGTCCTTGGTCAGGTAAAGGGAACAGTTCCCCACAAAAGGAAAGAAGGCATCTCTCCAAGATGGTTATTTGACCTTTTTCCCCAGGACTTGTTCTTTCCTAGGAAGGGCCATGTACTGCCTGGGACTGAAGGGGCAACTTCCTCACATGACCACTGGCCTCTCAGGCTGGATTAAGAAAGGCCTCTGGGAGCTGCAGCAAACTGCTGCATGACAACTTGGTGAGCAAATGCAGAGCTGCCCGCACAGGGTCATACACACCAGAGCTCAGCAGAGGTCTGGGGGTTCCCTATTGGTCCCATGGTGTAAGGGCAGCACTCGGGACTTTGAATCCTGCAATCTGAGCTGAAGTCTCGGTAGGATCTGAGGGCAATTCCTGTGCCACAAACCCTGCTGGGTCTTCCAAGGCTCTGTCTTGCTTTCTCAAAGGCCATGAAAGCCTGTCTTTTGCCCGCTAGCTGTTGTGACTTGAGCACAAGAGGGGACGTTTGATCCAGAAGCCTGGCCATGCCTGGAGTCCTGTAGGTAGGGATGCGAGCTCCATTTCCTCTGAGTCCTGAAGCTGGGCTGCAGCCTGGCCTAGGAGGCAGCCCTATTGGTTGACCTACTGGCCCAAAGTCACTCGGCGGCGTTGGTGTTCCCCAGGGATGCTGACGGGCCTAAGGGAGGGAGGCTCAATACTCCCCCTATCAGTCAGGGCGGAAGAGAAGGGCTGCAAGCAGGGCCGGCTTTAGGCCGATTTGCCCAATTCCCCCGAATTGGGCCCCGCGCCTGAGAGGGCCCCGCGCTGGCAGCGTCTCCCGGAAGCAGCAGCTGTTGTTGCTAGGCAACGAGAGACCCTGGCCGGCTGAGGCAGAGGCAGCCGCCTGGGTGTTGCAGGTCAGGAGGGGGGAGGGGGGGGAAGGCACATGTGCTTTGCAGCCTTCCTTCCCCTCCCCCACCCCCAGCACTGACCTGGAGGAGACGCCGAGGGAGCTTCCGGTCCGGTAGGAGACAGGAATCTCTGCCGTGCACCTCACTCACCTGAGCAGCTGCTGGGGCTTCCAGCCGTGAGTGTCTGACCCTGTGATTCCCGGGAGGGTTGTAATGTTGGGCTGGTGTTGTGGTTTTCGTGGTGTTGCTGTTTGAGGGTGAGTTGGTGCCTGCCTGTGTCTGGTTCAAAACTAAAGTCGGGATCATGTAACCCAGGAAAAAAGCCCCGAGCCGGTACTTAGTGCTGTGAACTCCAGGTGAGAGAGAGAGGGAGGTTTGGAGGAGGAAACCAAATACATCAAGAGGGGAGAATGGGAAAGGTCTGCAACATGGCAGGCTGAGACTTCTCTCCCCCCCCCACCCTTCCTGGCAAGAGGGGAAACTGAGGCACGGCATGATCTGATTCCCCTCTCCAAATTATTTTGCAAAGAAAGAGGACAGAGGCTCCTATCCAGACCAGTTCCCTTCCCATCAACTCTGCTTTCCCTGCTGCAAGATCTCTGTAGGGGCTGAATATTTCCATTAAACTATGGCTCCTTCGTTTGCCCTACAACAATAAATTAGACCAGCTTTCAGGGGGGGGGCTATTCCCCTCCCCCAAAGCTGTGGGGATATTAAGGTTTTTTTGAGGGGGGGCATGATAATATTCCAGATCAATCAAATGCCCAGCTCAGCTTTCTAGCCATCCAGCAGCTAGGGCAGGGAAGGAAGGTGCTCTTGGTGCAGAGTGGTTGCAAAACAGGGGTGAATTTAGCGGGGGGGGGGTCCGGTTGAAATCCCGCCTCATGCAGCCATACAGAATCGCTGGCAGTGCTGGGAGAGGCCAGGAGTGGAAACAGGTGGCCTGGGGGTGGGGGGACATTTGCCCTCAGTCCTGGGCTCTGGGATGGACTAGGCTGGGTGGTGGGTTCAGTCTAGTCTTCCAGCCTGTTGCTCTCACTGAGGTTTGTGGTTTTCATCTGGCTCCACCGAAAAGAGCAAACAAGCCCAGTAGAAAAGCGGGGTGAGAGAGGCGGGAAAGGGTGTGTAATGGTTAAAGTGACCCATCAACGAAAGAGTAAAACCAGAGTTTGACTGGGTTTCCCACCAGCCACCACTACTGCAAACACTGGGCAAGGGGCAGCTCCATCCCCCGCTGAGGCTATGGTGAGGGGCAGCAGAGGAGGAAGGAAGCCACATGTGATGGCAGTCCCCGCCCCGCCCCCACCCCCCCAAGCACCCAGCACCCCATCTCCGGCCCCCAAACTCTGTCCCAGAGCCTGCACCCAGCCCTCCGCACTCCCCTCCCACCCCACCCCGTGCCCCAGCCCAGAGCCTGCACCCAGCCCTCTGCACTCCCTCCCAGAGCCTGCACCCCTCCACCCTTCCTGCACCCCACCCCGTGCCCCAGCCCAGAGCCTGCACACAGCACCCAAACTCCGTCCCACTCAGCCTGGGCAAAGCTCTCCTCCTCCGTCTGGCTCCCAGCCCCTCTCCAAGGGTTGCAGCTGTCTGGAGGTGCTGCCTTCCACACCTTCCTAATTCACACCTCATTCATTCAACAGGGCAACTGATTACAAAGTGGGGGGAAGATCTTATTCTACTCCAAGCAAAAAGTCATTTTTCTTTTACCTTAATTACACTACCTTTAGGGCCTGCTATAACATATTACCAAGGTTCAATACAAAGTCATATAAAAGTTATACAAAAATGCATAATGCAGAGATTTATCTACAACTGCATTGATTGACTTCTGTGTGCAGTAATATAGTGACCCCTGGGTCTTTGAATGAGGCTTTATACTTGGGGGAAGGGTGAGGGGGTAAGTGGCGGGTGGGCAAAGAGGCGAGCAGTGAGCCGGCAGGGGCTCTAGGGGCGGGCATGGAGGTTTCTGACAGGGGAGGGAGAAGGTGAAAGGAGGCGAGTGGTGGTGGGGGGGACTGACTAGGAGGGACGCAGCAAGCCAGCAGGGGGCTAGGGGGTGAAGAAGGATGTGATGGTGGGGCTGAGCAGGGAGGGGGCAGGTCCTATTTTACTGCTGTGATCTGGTCACCCCATGTGTGCCGTTTCTTCCTCCTTCTGCCCCCAAACCTTGTTTTGATGGGGCGGAGCTGGGGAAGGAGGGTTTGTTTCCACGGAGCCGGGCGGCGCTGGGGGGGGGCGGGGAAGGAGGGGGCAATTTTATATTAATAAGGAAATAATTTATAAATTTTAATAAAATAAACATTAGTGAAGAAAATCAGTTGTACAACTATCAAAACAAATTATTTTCCTGATATGAAAGTGCAAATCGGCTAATTAATATATGATGCAATGTATGTAATAGATAATTTTGTTATTATTTATATAGTCATGGAAAGTAAATAATACATGGAAGAAATGAAAGGGTTTTTTTTAAAGGTTTTTTTTGTTTTAGTCATCCCTGCCGTGGCCCCATCGAAACTGTTCGAATTGGGCCCCGCACTTCCTGAAGCCGGCCCTGGCAATGAGGCAAATCATCTAGTGGAACAAGCTCCGCAAGGGACGTGGTTAATTCCCCATCACTGCCCTGTGTAAATCAAGACTGCAGCTCTTGCTGCGGGACACCTGGTGTGTGAGTGTCCCTGTTCCCCCTTCAGAACCTCTGGTACATGGTGCTTCCCTGCTCCCAGTTCAAGATCCCCATCATGTGGGTGCTCCCATCCAGGATCTCTGGTGGGTGTCTCTGCCCCCCACCCCATGAACTAGCTCCGCTCCAGTGTGTGGTTTCCCCTGCCTGCCCCCATCTGGGATCTGTGGGTGTCTCTGTTCCCCTTTTCAAGATCCGTGTGGCGGGGGGGTGTCCCTCCCCCCAAGTCAGAATCCCCAGCGTGTGGGTGCTCCCATTCCCCCCTGCAGGCTCTGACTGTATAAAAAGAGACCATGTCTCACTGTCTTGCCCAGGCTACACTGCAGGGGCTATTCACAGGTGTGACCCCACTACTGATCAACATGGGAGTTTTGACCTGCTCCATTTCCGACCTGGGCCGGTTCACCCCTCCTTAGGCAACCTGGGGACCCCAAGCTTCCCCAGGATCACCATATTGATGCTGAACTTAGTGCGGACACCTGATCGGCACAGCCCCCTGCAGCCCAGAACTCCAGCGATCCACCGGCCTCAGCCGCCGGGATCACAGGCACCAGCCACGGGGCCCGGCTGGTAACAGGGTCTCCCGCTTCCAACTTCAGGCTTCAGCCTGGGAGCTCTGCGCTCAGAGCTGGTGGAAGTGGAGCCTGGAACTGAGATGATGCGCTGAAGGTTATTTGCACTGTGCGCTTCACATGGAGGTGAAAACACGGGGCACAGATGTTTGAGCACAACCCTCGTCCTGAGCAATGGGTGAGTGGGGGGGGGGGGCTGCATAAAGAGAAACCGGCTCTCCCTGGCAGGGCTGCAGCAGCTCTTCACAGGGGCAGTCCCATGGCCAATCGGTACCAGAGTTTTGAAAGCCTCCTTTTACTGGACTGACCTGGCTCCCCTCTCTCTAGCAATCAGCTACGCTCAGCTGCCCACCCAACAAGCGTTACACGCAGGAGCCTTCGTGCCCCGCGTGTTCAGCTCCCTCCCAGCGCCAGCTTTAAACTCCGCTGCTCAGTTCTAAGCTTTGGCCACACGGGGGCAGCCCGGAGCTCAGCCAACGCCTCCCGGTGCTGGTTGCGTTTCCCGCTCCTCGTGGCAGGTTCACACCCCACAGGCAGATCTCTGAACCGGAGCTGAACCGTTCCCCAAATCCAGCGCTTTAGCAGCAGCTTTGCTAGGAAATCGCTGATGTCCCCAAGTAAAGTAAGAGCCAGAGCGCTGTGTGCGGGATTTTCTATCGGTCCCCTCACCGTGGTGTCTGTCAGGCACAAGGGGAAACCAGGGAAATGTTTTCATGGCGTTTAAGGGCAGAAGGGGCCATTAGCTCAGCTAGTCTGACCCCCGAATAACACAGAATTACACCATGACACATATTGATCCCACAGACCTTAGAGAGATCAAAGCGTTTCAGCCCTCAGGAAGGAGGCTAAACTGGGTACCAGAGGCAGCGAACAAGGGGCCCCCAAGGCAATGGCAGGGAACTGACGAGGTGAAATATGCCCCCATGATCCCAGCAGGCGACACATCCCCATGCCACAGAGGTGGGAATCCCTGTTCCTCCTGCCCTTAAGAATCTCTGTGGTAAGTGGGTCCCCCCAGTTCCCCAGATAAGAGTCCTCCATGTGATTTCCCTGGCTTCACCTCCAGATAAGAACATTGTGTGGAGGGAGTGGGAGGAAGGTTGTCTGGCAGATATGTGAAGGGGGACTGTGTCTCCCTGTCTGGCCCAGGCTCCTTGGAGGAAGTGATCTCAGTGTGTCTGGCTGTCTCCATTCCTCCCACCCATAAGAATCCCTGGTGTGGGGGTGCACCCTAGACCATTAAGGATCTCTGGTGGGTGGGTGTCTCTCTCCCCCTAGTCAGGATCTCTAGGACGTGCCTGTATAAAAAGAGACTTTGACTCACCCAGGCTGGGCTGCCATCACGGAACAGACCAGGTCCTTCTGTGGAGGGTTTGCGTTCCTCCAAGGACATGATCTCAGTGTGTGTGGGTGTCCCTGTCCCTTCAACTGTTAACAATCCCTGGTGCGTGGGTGCGCTGGGCCCCATTACAATCCCCTCTGTCTTATCCCCCCATGAGGGATCCGGTGGATGTGGGTGTTCTCCACGCTACTGGGGATGTCTGGTGCCCCTGTCCCTGCTGGTTAATAGTGGAGTGTGTGGGTGTCCCCCCGCCCGTTAAGGATCCGTGTTGTGCGGATGCCCCTGTTCTTCTCATTAAGAATGGTGCAATGGAGCATATGGGTGTGTCCCCCACCCCATGAACTAGCCCCCGTGTGTGGTTCCTCTGCCCCCATCCAGGCTCTGTGGTGTGTGGGTGTCGCTGTTCCTCTTGTCAAGATCCGTGTTGCTTGGGTGCGTCCCTCCCCCCAAGTCAGATTCCCCAGCGTGTGGGTGCTTCCATCCCCCACTCCAGGCTCTGTTGGGTAGGAGTGTCTAAAAAGAGACTGTGTCTCATTGTCTTCCCAGGCTACGCTGCAGGGGCTATTCACAGGTGCGATCCCACTACTGATCAGCATGCGAGTTTTGACCTGCTCCATTTCCAACCTGGGCTGGTTCACCCCTCCTTAGGCAACCCCTGGGGACCCCACGCTTCCCTGGGATCACCATATTGATGCTGAACTTAGTGCAGACACCCGATCGGCACAGCCTCCTGCAGCCCAGAACTCCTGAGCTCAAGCGATCCGCAAGCCTCAGCCTCCCCAGGAGCTGGGATCACAGGCACCAGCCACAGAGCCCGGCTTGATTTGCAGCTTGGCAGCTGGAGCTTTAAACTCTGCTTGTGAGCTCTGTGCCTTGGCCAGACGGGGACAGCCTGGAACTGGGAAATGCTCCTGCTCCCCCCGCCCCCGTCTCATGTCGAGCTGCAGGCGCCGCTGTCCTCCCAGGTAAGATCCCGGATGTTTCGGTGCTCCCATCCTCCGCCCAGGTGTCCGGGTACCTCTGCCCCCCTACAGAATCCTGGATGTGTGGGTGTCCATCCCTCTGCAGAGGATCCCGCAGTGTGGATGCCCTTGTCCCCCCCTACAAGATCCTGAGTGTGTGGGTGCCACTCTCCCCCCCTAGAAGATCTCGGGTGCGTGGGTGGGTGACCCTGTTCGCCCTTACAGCATCCCTGGTGCACGGGGGCCTCCCTCCGTCCCAACTCAGGGGCCCCAGGGTGTGAGTGCTCCCATCCCCCGATACAGGCTTGGGGGGGGGTATAACTGGGTCTCCCTGTCCTGCCCAGGCGGTGCTACAGCAGCTGTTCACAGGGGCAGCAGCCCCACTGTCAACCTGCAGCTTTAACCTGCTCCAGGGGTGACCCATGCGGGTCGGGAGTGAGGGGCACCAGCAGAGCTGGTTGACGCCTAAGGGGCTGCGGGTCGGGAGTGAGGGGCACCAGCAGCGCAGTAACTGGGGAGCTCAGCGAGTAATCGAGGGGGCTGTGGGTCGGGAGTGAGAAGCACCAGCAGAGCTGTGGGTCTGCAGGTCAGGACTGGGATAGGAGGGGCTGCGGGTCGGGAGTGAGGGGCAGCAGCAGAACTGTGAGTCTGGAGGTCAGGACTGGGATAGCAGGGGCTGCGGGTCAGGAGTGAGGGGCACCACTAGAGCTGGGGGGAACCCAGGGGGCTGCGGGTCGGGAGTGAGGGGCACCAGTAGAGCTGAAGGAAGCCCAGGGGTCTGTGGGTCAGGAGTGAGGGGCACCAGCAGAGCTGTGAGTCTGGAGGTCAGGACTGGGATAGTAGGGGCTGCGGGTCGGGAGTGAGGGGCACCGGCAGCACAGTGACTGGGGAGCTCTGCGGGAAGCCCAGTCGCTGCAAGTCGGGAGTGAGGGGCACCAGCAGAGCTGTGGGTCTGCAGGTCAGGACTAGGATAGCAGGGGCTGCGGGTCGGGAGTGAGGGGCACCGTCAGTGGTGGGGGGAACCAAGGGGCTGCGGGTCGGGAGTGAGGGGCACCAGCAGAGCTGTGGGGCTGGAGGTCAGCACTGGGATACCATCCAGCCTGATGGTAAGTGATGCCCAGCTGAGCCCATGGCCAGTACGTCCTGCTCCACCCACGACCGGGCTGGGAGCCAGGACTCCTGGTTCTTCTCCCCAGCTGTGGCAGGGCAGTGCAGGCTAGTGGTTAGAGTGGGGGTTGGGAGCCAGGGTATCCGGGTCCCACCGCTAGCACTGGGAAGGGAGTGGGGGCGAGTCGTGGTGCCCCCCCCCCCCGGCTTGAAGTGGTTTCCATCCTGTGCAGGGTTTACAGGTTTGTTCACTGGCTCTCAGCACCTCCCACTATACAAATTGTCCCAGTGCCGCTGGGTCTAGTGGTTAGAGCCAGGGAGGCCAGGAGCCAGGCAGGGGCGGTAGGTATAAGGGGCCCGGGAAGGCACCTGGCCTGTGCTCCACCCTGAGGCCCTGCTCCCACTCGTCCTCTCCCCCGCAAGGCCCCATCCTCACTTCACCCTTTCCCAAGCTCCATCCGGCCACATGGGGCTGTGGGGGGAGAGGCCGGGGGTGCAAACGGCAGAGAGGCAGGCGGGGGGGGCCTTGGGGTGGGGGCGAAGAGGCACAAGTGGCAGGGCCTCGGGGGAAGAGACGTGAGAGGTGGGCGGGGGGGTCAGGGGAGTGGAACAAAGGGGTCCTGAGGGGGGCGTGTGGGCGGGGCTGAAGGGGGAGTGTGGGCGGGGTGGAGGGGGCGTGTGGGCGGGGCTTCGGCAGGAGGAGGCTGAGTGGAACAGGCCTTGGGGCAGGGCCACAGGCCGGGCCCGCCCAGCCTCCCCAAATGGAGGAGTCCCAAGCTGCCCATGGAGCCAGGACTCCTGGGTTCTGTTCCTGGCTCTCCCACAGACTCCCAATCTGAGCTGGCGCAGCCCATCTCGCCCTCCCTGGTGCCTCAGTTTCCCCCGTGTGAGACGGGTCCCAGTGTGAACGGCTGCAGCGCCATGGAGAATCTTGTCCCTTCTCCTGGCGGCTCCTTGGTAGCCCTGGGGAAGCAGCCAACTGCTGCAGCCCCTGGCTCCCGTCTGGGCAGCCCGGGGTGGGGGTGGGATCTGGGCAATGGGAAGAAGGAATCCCCCCTTCCCCCACCCCACCCCGGGGACATGGGGGGAGGCTGGTGCTGCGGGGGCAGGGAGTCCTGCAGCCCTCGCAGGGGAGAAGGGGCAGGTTCCCGGCTTGGCTGCTGATGGGGGCGGGGTGGGGGGCACTGCTGGACTGGGGGCTCCTCCCTGCGGGGTGGAGGTGGAGCACGGCCTGCTGGGAGTGGACGTCTCCTCTAGATGGGGGAGGGTGACACTGGCCAAATTGTGGGACCCCCTGTTCCCCCCCCGGGACACAGGAGAGGCCTCTCAGCCTTGCCCCCTCCTCTCTCTTTCCCCAGCACCTGCCCAGCCCAGCCCGGCCCAGCCCCAGCGTCCTCAACACCAGCAGCTGCCCATTGTGGGGAGTGGAGCGGCCGGGGGGTGGGGGCCTCTCAAGCCCCCGCCGGGGAGCTGGGCCGGGGCACTGGGGGGCAGAGGCTGCGATGGGGGGAGGTGGGTTGGAGAGATGTCGGGGGGTGAAGCTGGGACTCAGGGGGGGAATGGGGCAGGCTGCAGGGAGGAAGTGCGGGGGGGCCACCGGAGGGGAGCTGGGGGGCTGGGAAGCTGCGGGGGGGACACAGCCGGGGGGGGGTAGTGGTGACACCGCAGGGGGGGCTGTTCAAGAGGCAGTGGGCTGGGGGGCAGGGCGGGAGCTCGGACAGGGGTGGGGGGGTCAGGCTATTGCGGGTCTCCCTGTGAATGGCACCAGGCTGCAGGGAACCCCACGGCCGGCAGCCCCCCTGCTGGGGGCTCTGGTCAGTGCAGCCCCCCCCCGATGCACCCTGCTGGGGGCTCTGGTCACTGCAGCCCCCCCCCGATGCACCCTGCTGGGGGCTCTGGTCAGTGCAGCCCCCCCCCGCTGCACCCTGCTGGGGGCTCTGGTCACTGCAGCCCCCCCCCGATGCACACTGCTGGGGGCTCTGGTCACTGCAGCCCCCCCCCCGATGCACCCTGCTGGGGGCTCTGGTCACTGCAGCCCCCCCCCGATGCACCCTGCTGGGGGCTCTGGTCACTGCAGCCCCCAACCTCACACTGGAACTGGCCGGGGGGGGGGGGGAAGGTTTCTTCTCGCGCTCCCATTGGTCAGGGCTCTGCCTCCTCTTCCTATTGGCTGTCTCGGGAGAGGCGGAGTTTCCGAGAGGGCGTCACGTGGCCTTGAAGCGTTCGCGAGGCGGCTCCTGAGCAGCCCCAACACCCCCCCCGAGCTCCCCCTCCCCCAGTGCCGCCCCTCCCCCTCTCTGCCCCCGCCCCCAACCCCCCCCGAGCTCCCCCTCCCCCAGTGCCGCCCCTCCCCCTCCTCAGCCCCAGCCCCCAACCCCCCCCGAGCTCCCCCTCCCCCAGTGCCGCCCCTCCCCCTCTCTGCCCCGCCCCCAACCCCTCCCGAGCTCCCCCTCCCCCAGTGCCGCCCCTCCCCCTCTCTGACCCCGCCCCCAACCCCCCCGAGCTCCCCCTCCCCCAGTGCCGCCCCGCCCCCAACCCCTCCCGAGATCCCCCTCCCCCAGTGCCGCCCCTCCCCCTCTTCTGCCCCGCCCCCAACCCCCCCCGAGCTCCCCCTCCCCCACTGCCGCCCCTCCCCCTCTCTGCCACGCCCCCAACCCCCCCCGAGCTCCCCCTCCCCCAGTGCCACCCATCCCCCTTTCTGCCCCGCCCCCAACCCCTCCCGAGCTCCCCCCTCCCCACTGCCGCCCCTCCCCCTCTCTGCCCCCGCCCCCAACCCCCCCGAGCTCCCCCTCCCCCAGTGCCGCCCCTCCCCCTCTCTGCCCCGCCCCCAACCCCCCCCGAGCTCCCCCTCCCCCAGTGCCGCCCATCCCCCTCTTCTGCCCCGCCCCCAACCCCCCCCCGAGCTCCCCCTCCCCCACTGCCGCCCCACCCCCTCTCTGCCCCGCCCCCAACCCCTCCCGAGCTCCCCCTCCCCGAGTGCCGCCCATCCCCCTCTTCTGCCCCGCCCCCAACCCCCCCCGAGCTCCCCCTCCCCCACTGCCGCCCCTCCCCCTCTCTGCCCCCGCCCCCAACCCCCCCGAGCTCCCCCTCCCCCAGTGCCGCCCCTCCCCCTCTCTGCCCCGCCCCCAACCCCCCCGAGCTCCCCCTCCCCCAGTGCCGCCCCTCCCCCTCTCTGCCCCGCCCCCAACCCCCCCCGAGCTCCCCCTCCCCCACTGCCGCGCATCCCCCTCTCTAACCCCGCCCCCAAACCCCCCCAGCTCCCCCTCCCCCGGTGCCGCCCATCCCCCTCTTCTGCCCCGCCCCCAACCCCCCCCGAGCTCCCCCTCCCCCAGTGCCGCCCCTCCCCCTCTCTAACCCCGCCCCCAACCCCCCCCAGCTCCCCCTCCCCCAGTGCCCCCCATCCCCCTCTTCTGCCCCACCCCAAACACCCCCCCAGCTCCTCCTCCCCCAGTGCCGCCCCTCCCCCTATCTGCCCCCGCCCCAAACACCCCCCGAGCTCCCCCTCCCCCAGTGCCGCCCATCCCCCGCTCGACCCCCGCCCCAAACCCCCCCCGAGCTCCCCCTCCCCCAGTGCCGCCCCTCCCCCTATCTGCCCCCGCCCCAAACGCCCCCAGCTCCCCCTCCCCCAGTGCCGCCCATCCCCCTCTTCTGCCCCACCCCAAACACCCCCCCAGCTCCCCCTCCCCCAGTGCCGCCCCTCCCCCTCTCTGCCCCCGCCCCCAACACCCCCCGAGCTCCCCCTCCCCCAGTGCCGCCCATCCCCCTCTCTGCCCCCGCCCCAAACACCCCCCGAGCTCCCCCTCCCCCAGTGCCGCCCATCTCCCTCTCTGCCCCCGCCCCCTAACACACCCCCAGCTCCCCCTCCCCCAGTGCCGCCCATCCCCCTCTCTGCCCCCGCCCCCTAACACACCCCCAGCTCCCCCTCCTCCAGTGCCGCCCATCTCCCTCTCTGCCCCCGCCCCCAACACCCCCCCGAGCTCCCCCGATGCCGCCCATCCCCCTCTTCTGCTCCCGCCCCCAACACCCCCCCGAGCTCCCCCTCCCCCAGTGCCGCCCATCCCCCTCTTCTGCTCCCACCCCCAAACACCCCCCCGAGCTCTCCCTCCCCCAGTGCTGCCCATCCCCCTCTTCTTCCCCCCCAAACCCCCCCGCGAGCTCCCCCTCCCCCGATGCCGCCCATCCTCCTCTCTGCCCCTGCCCCCAACACCCCCCCGACCTCCCTGTCCCCGTCTCTGCCCCCATCCGCTAACACCCCCCCGAGCTCCCCCTCCCCCAGTGCCGCCCATCCCCCTCTTCTGCCCCCACCCCCATCATCCCCCCGAGGACCCCTCCCCCTTTGCCGCCCATCCCCCTCTTCTGCCCCACCCCCAAACACCCCCCGAGGCCCCCTCCCCTAGTGCTGCCCATCCCCCCTCTGCCCCCGCCCCCAAACACCCCCCCGAGCTCCCCCGATGCCGCCCATCCCCCTCTTCTGCCCCTGCCCCAACACCCCCCCGAGCTCCCCCTCCCCTAGTGCCGGCCATCCCCCTCTCTACCCCCGCCCCCAAACACCCCCCAAGCTCCCCCTCCCCCAGTGCCGCCCATCCCCCTCTCTGCCCCCACCCCAAACACCCCCCGAGCTCCCCCTCCCCCAGTGCCGCCCATCCCCCTCTTCTGCCCCCACCCCAAACACCCCCCCAGCTCCCCCTCCCCCAGTGCCGCCCATCCCCCTCTTCTGCCCCCACCCCAAACATCCCCCGAGCTCCCCCTCCTCCAGTGCCGCCCATCTCCCTCTCTGCCCCCGCCCCCAACACCCCCCCGAGCTCCCCCGATGCCGCCCATCCCCCTCTCTTCTCTCCCCCCCCAAACACCCCCCAAGCTCCCCCGCCCCCAGTGCCGCCCATCCCCCTCTATGCACCCACCCCAAACAACCCCCGAGCTCCCCCTCCCCCAGTGCCGCACATCCCCCTCTTCTGCCTCCCCCCCCAACACCCCCCCAGCTCCCCCTCCCCCAGTGCCGCCCATCCCCCTCTTCTGCCCCCACCCCAAACATCCCCCGAGCTCCCCCTCCCCCTGTGCCGCCCATCCCCCTCTTCTGCCCCCGCCCCCAACACCCCCCGAGCTCCCCCTCCCCCAGTGCTGCCCATCCCCCTCTCTGGCCCTGCCCCCTAACACCCCCCCAGCTCCCCCTCCCCCACTGCCGCCCATCCCCCTCTGCCCCCGCCCCCAACACCCCGCCGAGCTCCCTCGATGCCGCCCATCCCCCTCTTCTGCTCCCGAACTCAAACACCCCCCCGAGCTCCCCCTCCCCCAGTGCCGCCCATCCCCCTCTTCTGCCCCCACCCCCAAACACCCCCCCCGAGCTCTCCCTCCCCCAGTGCTGCCCATCCCCCTCTTCTTCCCCCCCAAACACCCCCGCGAGCTCCCCCTCCCCCAGTGCCGCCCATCCCCCTCTCTGCCCCCGCCCCCAACACCCCCCCGACCTCCCTTTCCCCGTCTCTGCCCCCATCCCCAAACACCCCCCCGAGCTCCCCCTCCCCCAGTGCCTCCCATCCCCCTCTTCTGCCCCTGCCCCCATCAGCCCCCCGATGTCCCCTCCCCCAGTGCCGCCCATCCCCCTCTTCTGCCCCACCCCCAAACACCCCCCCGAGGCCCCCTCCCCCAGTGCCGCCCATCCCCCCTCTGCCCCCGCCCCCAAACACCCCCCCGAGCTCCCCCGATGCCGCCCATCCCCCTCTTCTGCCCCTGCCCCAACACCCCCCCGAGCTCCCCCTCCCCCAGTGCCGCCCATCCCCCTCTCTACGCCCGCCCCTAAACACCCCCCCGAGCTCTCCCTCCCCCTGTGCCGCCCATCCCCCTCTCTACCCCTGCCCCCAAACACCCCCCCGAGCTCCCAATCCCCCAGTGCCGCCCATCCCCCTCTCTGCCCCCCGTGCCCAACCCCCCCCCGAGCTCCCCCTCCCCCGATGCCGCCCATCCCCCTCTTCTGCCCCCGCCCCAAACACACCCCGACACTGCTCCTGGTTTTGGGAGGGGAACAGGAGAAAGGACAAAAGAAGCAAGAGACGAAGAGAAAGGAGGGAGGGATGGATGGAGGAAAAGGTGAAACAAAAAGAACAAACCCTAATGTCCCCAGTGATTTTAAGGGACAAAATCCCAGGTACGGAATAAAATTCTGCCTCCTTAAGGTCGTGTTTTCCATGCCTAGAATTCAACTGTCACCAGATGGATCAGACTGAACAGGTTTCAAACCTCAAGGAGGCTCTTACCTTCTAAACAGGGACGGCTGTTTTCTAGTAAAATCAGGAAAAGGGAAGGAGAAAACTCGAAAGAGGTTCCTCCTGGTGCTCACGTACCTGAACCCGAATACTCTCTCAGTCCTCAAAGAGAGACCTGGAGAAGGAGACTTGCTGAAGCAAAGCCACAGGGGTCTCTGAGGTTTCCCTGGCCCCTCACCCCGTCCTGCCTGGCTGATGTCAGCATCTCTCTGTGAGGTCACCACCTCCCCACCACCTTTGACCAATAGTCTGAGGTCCTGCCAAAGGCCTTTGTGATGTCACTGCCGCACCCCTCCCTTGCTGGGCTAATGTCCTGCCCCTGGCCAGGCACTTTGGAGGTTTGAGCTACTCCCTGTGGATCACCCCACTCAAGGAGCGTTCGTTCTAGGCAGCAAGCCGGCTAGACAGGAAAACATCAGACGCTGCTCCCAATGCTACACTCAGTTTTTCAGAAATTAGTCGACTTTATGACCAGAAGAGACCATTAGAGCATCTAATCTGACCCCCTGCATATCACAGGCCTCCTGTATGACACAAGAGCTACTTTTGGGGCAAACACATTCCGGAAAGGCATCTAGTCTTCATGAAATGACATCAGGAGATGGTGAATCCACCACGTTCCTTGGTAGATTGTTCCTGTGGTGAATCATCCTCGCTGTTGAATATTTGTGCCTTAGTTGTAATATGAATTTGTCTCTTTTCACCTTCCAGCCACTGGGTCTTGTTATGCCTTTCTCTCCTAGATTCAAGAGCCCTTTAATACCCAATCTATTGAAGGCCCTTCAACACTTCAATGAAGTCACCTTTCAATCTTCTTTTGATAAGCGAAACAGGTTGAGCTCGTTCAATAGCTCACTAGAAGGCATTTTTCTCCATCCCTCAGAACATTTATTGGCTCTTTGGTCATCAGACTCCTGAACTGTAGCTGGATGTGGCTCTTGTTCTTCTGCACAACACAGCTCCTGGAGAAGAGGGATCTTCAAATGTACATTCCTATGATACCTTTGTTTAATTGATGAAAACATAAACTATACACTTAGAGGATTGGAACTGATTTCAGCTGATGGACAGCTTCACTAGGTTTTTGTGCATTTGGACAGTGAAATGTTGAGTGTTTACATTCATATCAAGCACCCCTGTATAGTGGAGCTCCTGAACATAATGAAGAATGGAAATGTAAATGTTTTCCTTTTTTAAAAAAAAAGAAAGAAGGTTATAAGAGAACACTGGGGCTTGAATCAAGGATCACTTGATCTACCATCAAGCACTGTACCACTAAGCTATACCCCCATGACCATGGACTCATGATCTCCAGGACTTTGAAGGACAGACCCTGCTTCCTCGAGGTCCTTTGCCATTCCCAGACCAGAAGTGGTTTTAAAAATGGGGTTTGATTAAACTTCTTAAATGTGGTGAACACCACAGCTTGCACACCCACCGATATAGCTTCTCCCACTGACATAGCTGCCACCTCTTGGGGAAGTGGATTAACTGCACCCACATGAAAACTCTCTCCCCTCAGCATAGAGCAGTGGTTCTCAAGCTGTGGGTCAGGACCCCAAAGTGGGTCATAACCCTGTTTTAATGGGGTCACCAAGGCTGGCATTAGACTTGTTGGTGCCTGGGGCTGAAGCCAAAAGTCTGAGCTCCACCACCCAGGGCTGAATCCCTCAAGCTCTGGTTTTGCCCTCCCCCAACTGGATAAGAGGGCACAGTGTGAAATGTTTGGGGACCACTGTTTTAGGATGACGTTCTCAATCACTTCTATGAAGTCCAATGAAAGCTATTCCTCACCCACCTACCCCTCCATCAGGACCGACTAGGTATGTTCTGCTGCCCTTCACTCATGCAGGAAGGATAACAACATTTCATTCCACTCAATCCTAAAGTGATTTGTAACCTGCCACCAGCCAAAACTGGTCATTTTGGGAAAGCGGCCCCATCATGCTGCATAGCTAGGCAGAGTAGGTGTGTCTATGCAAGCGCGGTCTGTTCCTGAAGTCTTTCACACAGCTCCTCACTAGATGTGAAGGGGGAGCTCATTCAGCCTCTGCTTCCGCTTAGTATTTAAAAACTCCTTATTGTCCCTATCTCTGCTGACATTAGATTTCTCCTCCTGTCTTTTCCTTGATAGTTCTGATGAGGCGGCTGAGTGGTTAAGGTGATGGACTGCTAGTCCATTGTGCTCTGCATGCATGGGTACAAATCGCATCCTCATCGGATGCATTTAGTCATTACTCCTCCTTTGTAGACAAGCATGTCCCCGTTTGGTATGATGTTGCTTCTTGCAAACAAAAAACTTCTCAGAAACTCAGAACTCTCTTGCTTAAAATAAAATGTCTCAATCCCAGATTTCTTAAAAAAAGAAAAATTCTCTAGTCCTGTATTTCTTAATTTATATCTCAAAAGGTAACATCCTTGTCATCTCCTCCAATCACCCTGGGAACTGCCCAAATTATTAAAATACCCTCAACCCGAGCAAGGCCAGAGCAGTGACCCAGAGCTAGTGTCTAGGCCAAGCTGTTCTGAAGGAGGCAACTCAAACATTTTCTCCCTGCTTCCCTTGGCAAGGTCTGACTGGGAAAAAAAAATTCCCCAAACTGAAAAACCAGTACTAATCTGTTTGGGGACTTTGGTTTGAAAGTATTATTGTTATTATTCTCTTCTGAATCAGTTCAGTTGAGTCTTTGTCCTCCAGGTGTGTTTCCAGCTAAAACCACATTGAGGGTACTGGACCACTGACCTATCAGCTCTTAACACCCAAACTTTCAGTAACTCTATTATCAGTGCCTGCGAGTGTAATTTAAACCATAGGTTCATCTAGCTCTGAATCTTGTCTTCTGACAGTAGCCAATACCAGGTGCTCCAAAAGCCAGTCTTTAAGGTACCACCGGGAGTTGAACCCAGGATCTCTTGTTTACAAAACAGGTGCTTTAACCAGCCAAGCCATGGTACCTGCTGTTACTTAAAGCAGCGTGTTTGCTCACACCTGACTCTCTGCCAATCCCCACTGGGCCCTTACAAGTGTTGCTCGTGTTTGGCTTCTGTAAAGCAGAGGAGCAGGTGAAGTTTTGCTCCCAAGGTGTGTGTGCGATTCTTTGGACAGGTCTACACTATGAAATTAGGTTGGTGTAGGGACAAAATCCCAGGTGCAGAATAAAATTCTGCCTCCTTAAGCTCGTGTTTTCCATGCCTAGAATTCAACTGTCACCAGATGGATCAGACTGAACAGGTTTCAAACCTCGAGGAGGCTCTTACCTTCTAAACAGGGACGGCTGTTTTCTAGTAAAATCAGGCAAAGGGAAGGAGAAAACTCAAAAGAGGTTCCTCCTGGTGCTCACGTTCGTGAACCCGAATACTCTCTCAGTCCTCAAAGAGAGACCTGGAGAAGGAGACTTGCTAAAGCAAAGCCACAGGGGTCTCTGAGGTTTCCCTGGCCTCTTGCCTATGTCCTGCCTGGCTGATGTCAGCATCTCTCTGTGAGGTCACCACCTCCCCACCACCTTTGACCAATAGTCTGAGGTCCTGCAAAAGGACTTTGTGATGTCACTGCCACACCCCTCCCTTGCTGTGCTAATGTCCTGCCCCTGCCCAGGCACTTTGGAGGTTTGAGCTACTCCCTGTGGATCACCCCACTCAAGGAGCGTTCGTTCTAGGCAGCAAGCCGGCTAGACAGGAAAACATCAGATGCTGCTCCCAATGCTACACTCAGTTTTTCAGAAATTAGTCGACTTTATGGCCAGAAGAGCATCTAATCTGACCCCTGCATATCACAGACCTTCTGTATGACACAAGATCTACTTTTGGGGCAAACACATTCCAGAAAGGCATCTAGTCTTCATTAAATGACATCAGGAGATGGCGAATCTACCACTTTCCTTGGTAGCTTGTTCCTGTGGTGAATCATCCTGCTGTTGAATATTTGTGCCTTAGTTGTAATATGAATTTGTCTCTTTTCACCTTCCAGCCATTGGGTCTTGTTATGCCTTTCTCTGCTACATTAAAGAGCCCTTTCATTCCCAATCTTTTCTCTTCATTAAGGCCCTTCAACGCTTCAATGAAGTCACCTTTCAATCTTCTTTTGATAAGCTAAACAGGTTGAGCTCGTTCATAGCTCACTAGAAGGCATTTTTCTCCAGCCCTCAGAACATTTGGTGGCTCTTTGCTGCCCCAGCTCCAATGTCACAACATCTTTTTCAAATGAGGACACCAAAACTGGAGGCAGTATTCCAGTATCAGTCTCACTGATGCCGTGTCACCTCCTGTGACGTTATTGACATAATCTGTAACTGTATAGATCACCATTGCGACCACTGTTCTATATTTGCAGCCAATATTGTAGATACGTTGTCGTGTAAAGGGTCTAAGGAGAGGTTCTGATTGGCTGATTATAATTATGCTATCTCTAGATGTGTATCATTTTTGTAGTTGACGTTATGAATATTGGCTCTATGCTGCCCGTATTTCAAAGTTGTGCTCTGCTTCCAGGGAACACCCCAGACAAGTTGGTGTCAGTTCTACCTAGCCTGCTTGATGGCTCATTAAGGACCATCAGCTATACAATCAACCCATTGAGAGAAGGCAGATACACTTGTGACTCAGCAAGGTATGCAGGGACCTGCCTGAGGACAGAACTCTAAAGTTTTTCTAAGGCACATGCTGGATAGAGTGTCCTTGGGACAAAAAAAGCAAACATCACATGGCAAGAGACTATAAAATGCTGATGTCTCATCTTCAATCCTACTTCATACCTCTGGAGGGACTTTGCTACAAACTGAAGCTCTCTACAAAGGACTGAATGACTCATCCCAGCTGTGGATGGACTCCAGAGACTTGATTTGAACCTGCAGTTTATTCCATCACTGCTATCAGCTTGAACCAAGAACTTCACCATTACTGTATGTGAAGGGTTAAAATCCATGTGCATTTTATATAACCACCTGGTCTATGGATTGTGCCAGCTCTTTTCCAGGCCCAAAGTCCAGAGTATGGTCAAGGGACCAGAGGCCTAGCAAATAGTGATCAGCTAAGAGAAGCTGGGGTAAACAGAAAGCCTTGCTTGCTAAGATAGGCCTGGTCAGCAAATTGCCAGGTGTTGGAGCTAAGAACTAAATAATTGTATCTTATTCAGAGTTGCAAATTGAACAAAGGATCCCTGTTCCTATTGTGTTAGTCTCTCCTGTAGGGAGACGTTCTTCCCACAGATACAGCCTTACATTTAGGAAAAGTTGGCACATGTCAGTATAAGATAGGGCATCCTTCCAGGAACCAATTCCTGCCTTTAGACACACAAAAAACAATCTTTATTGCCATATACTTTCACTGTTTCTTTGTTTTAACCCCTAGGAATGTACCTGGTGGACAATCAAAGGAGTTGCTCCATTCCTATGGACCCCAAATCAGAATTCAACATTTATATTTTATACTAATAACATTTTATCAAAGTATTCATTAAATGTTAACTTGCTAACTTGAGACCATGGGCGGACACATTATGTAACCTGTTAACCACTGGCTAATGTGCTATCTTGTCTTGTTGCAAAACCTATTCTGGGGAGTGGAACTGCCTACCCCGTCACTTTCCCCCGCCCATGGAAAACCTATATATTCTATTGTAATCAATTGGTTGGCAGTGTCTCTGAGCCTAATAAGCCAGGTGACACTCCGCCAGTGCTGTGTGTAATAAACTCCTATGCTTGACCTCGCTACGGTGTGGATTTATGTTCTTCAGTGGGTAGTGATTGATCTATCAGGGATCCATTTTAACACGTCTTGTGTAGAGGCAATAAAATGGATCCCCAATCGCTCTGCCGTCGACTCCAGAACTCCACCGTGGTGAGAGGCAGAAGCGGAGTCAAGTGGGGAGCGGCAGCGGTCGACTTGCCCCCATTCTCATGGCCAGGTAAATCGACCTGAGATACTCCGACTTCAGCTACACTATTCACATATCTTAGGTCGACCTCCCCAGTGTAGACCTAACCTAAGAGAGATCTAAGGGCTGGTCTATGCTAGAAACATCTGTTGGCTTAGCTCTGCCTCTCAGGGGGTGAGAAACCCACCACCCTGAGCAATGTGGTTCAGCGGCCCTATGCCCTGGTGCAGGCAGCGCTAGCTCAGTGGAGGAATTCTTCTGTTCCCTCGCGTCTCTACTCTGAAGGGAGGTGATACTGTCACATTTTATGGGTAGATTTGCCTAGAGGTGAAGCCAATCCCAGCTCCACTTGGCACCAAGTATATGGCGGCACTACAGCAAGTAGAACTCTAGCCCTTCCATAGGTAGGAGGCTTCACACCTGTGTAGGGAGACCCCCATAGATCGTGTGTCTGTTCTTATGGTTTAATTTACACTCACAGATAACAGAATTATTGAAAGTTTGGGAGTTAAGAGCTGATAGGTCAGTGGTCCAGTCCCCTCGCAGACGACCCCCCTCCCTCTGGGACAGGGGCAGGTCTGGGATCTCACACCAAATGCTCATTGTGGCTGCTAGATCCTGTGGGCAGCTCATTTAGTTTGCACCGAGGGTTGAGTCCTGCTTTGTGCACCATGTGTGAGAATGAAAATCCTAAACCACCCTATGAAATAACAAATGCAGCAGGACGTGGTATTGTCCCTGCCCCAAAGCAGACAGACCAATGGAGAAATGCCATTGAGTCCAGGCTAATACTCCACTGCCATTTTACCATTTTTCCTTGCTAAACTCCCTCCCAACTTTGTGGGGTCCAGAGCCTGGTATTGAGCTTGAGCCGAGATGTCTACACTGCAAATTTACCAGCCCACGGCCCTAGCCTGGGAGCCTGCACTGGCACGGGACAGCCGTGGGTGTTTCATTGCAGTGTGGACACAGCCTAGCATTATGTCTACACTGCCATTAACACACCCAAGTCACTAGTCTCAAACCCTGGGTCAGTTGATTCAGGCTTGTGGGGCTTGTGCTGCAGGGTTATAAAATTACAGTGTAGACACTTGGGCTTGAGCCCAGCCTCCGAGACCCCACGAGGGGTGAGGGTCTCCGAGCCTGGGCTCCAGTCTGAGCCCCAGGAGCCCAAATCAGATCATCCAGGCCAGCCGGGCCAGCGGGATTTTATCACAGTATAGATGCCCTCTCAGGGTATGTCTGCACTGCAATGTAAGCCCAGGGTTAGCAGAAGTCATGTCAGCAGCCCCAACACATAAACATAAACCACGAGGGAAAGTCCCACCCCCAAATAAGCTGGGCAGGGTCCTTCTCCCTACGGTTCGTAAGTCCAGCAACCAAAAGTCCTTTAACATGAGCCATCCCCTCTCTGTACCCCACTCACAGCTGTTGTCCTTAGTCAGAGCAAGCCCAGAGGTGCCTCTGTAGAGTTCACCTGCCATCCTGGGTGGAAAAGGGGGAAAATAAGAAGGCACCGTACTCACTATGGTGTCTAGGGACTCACTCATCCCTCCACAGCCCCCCTGTCCTAATGTTGGTCTGACACCTACATTTTAGTGTTGGGACCCAGGCCCCAGCCCACTTGGCTATGGAACCCCTGTCCCCTGCCTAGCAAGTGCTATTGAATTGAGGGTGAGTCCCTCAGTCGGGGTCTGCCAAGCACAGTTGTGCTGCCCTCGATTCACACAGCAAGGATAACAACCCTTTATTTCTCCTGCCCCTGTAACATGGAGACTGGGAATCCAACACCAGCCACAAGTGATCATTTCGGCAAGCAACCCAACCTATTTCCAACATACTGTAAAATCCACATGCAGACTCACTGTCTTGTCCAGGCTACACTGCAGGGGCTATTCACAGGTGCGATCCCACTACTGATCGGCACAGGAGATTTGACCTGCTCTGTTTTCAACCTGGGCCGGTTCACCCCTCCTTAGGCAACCTGGGAACCCCAAGCTTCCCCGGGATCACCATATTGATGCTGAACTTAGTGCGGACACCCGATCGGCACAGCCCCCTGCAGCCCAGAACTCCTGAGCTCAAGCGATCCGCCGGCCTCAGCCTCCCCAGGAGCTGGGATCACAGGCACCAGCCATGAGGCCCGGCTGGTTACAGGGTCTCCCGCTTCCAACTTCAGGCTCAGCCTGGGAGCTCTGCGCTCTGAGCGGGTGGAAGTGGAGCCTGGAACTGAGCTGATGCACTGAGGGTTATTTGCACTGTGCGCTTCACATGGAGGTGAAAACATGGGGCACAGATCTTTGAGCACAACCCTCGTCCTGAGCAATGGGTGAGGCTGCATAAAGAGAGACCGGCTCTCCCTGGCGGGGCTGCATAAGAACATAAGAACATAAGAACGGCCGTACCGGGTCAGACCAAAGGTCCATCTAGCCCAGTATCTGTCTACCAACAGTGGCCAATGCCAGGTGCCCCTGAGGGAGTGAACCTAACAGGCAATGATCAAGTGATCTCTCTCCTGCCATCCATCTCCATCCTCTGACGAACAGAGGCTAGGGACACCATTCTTACCCATCCTGGCTAATAGCCATTTATGGACTTAGCCATCATGAATTTATCCAGTCCCCTTTTAAACATTGTTATAGTCCTAGCCTTCACAACCTCCTCAGGTAAGGAGTTCCACAAGTTGACTGTGCGCTGCGTGAAGAAGAACTTCCTTTTATTTGTTTTAAACCTGCTACCTATTAATTTAATTTGGTGACCCCTAGTTCTTGTATTATGGGAATAAGTAAATAACTTTTCCTTATCCACTTTCTCAACATCACTCATGATTTTATATACCTCTATCATGTCCCCCCTTAGTCTTCTCTTTTCCAAACTGAAGAGTCCTAGCCTCTTTAATCTTTCCTCATATGGGACCCTCTCTAAACCCCTAATCATTTTAGTTGCTCTTTTCTGAACCTTTTCTAGTGCTAGAATATCTTTTTTGAGGTGAGGAGACCACATCTGTACACAGTATTTGAGATGTGGGCGTACCATGGATTTATATAAGGGCAATAATATATTCTCAGTCTTATTCTCTATCCCCTTTTTAATGATTCCTAACATCCTGTTTGCTTTTTTGACCGCCTCTGCACACTGCGTGGACATCTTCAGAAAACTATCCATGATAACTCCAAGATCTTTTTCCTGACTCGTTGTAGCTAAATTAGCCCCCATCATGTTGTATGTATAGTTGGGGTTATTTTTTCCAACGTGCATTACTTTACATTTATCCACATTAAATTTCATTTGCCATTTTGTTGCCCAATCACTTAGTTTTGTGAGATCTTTTTGAAGTTCTTCACAATCTGCTTTGGTCTTAACTATCTTGAGTAGTTTAGTATCATCTGCAGACTTTGCCACCTCACTGTTTACCCCTTTCTCCAGATCATTTATGAATAAATTGAATAGGATTGGTCCGAGGACTGACCCTTGGGGAACACCACTAGTTACCCCTCTCCATTCTGAGAATTTACCATTAATTCCTACCCTTTGTTCCCTGTCCTTTAACCAGTTCTCAGTCCATGAAAGGACCTTTCCTTTTATCCCATGACAGCTTAATTTACGTAAGAGCCTTTGGTGAGGGACCTTGTCAAAGGCTTTCTGGAAATCTAAGTACACTATGTCCACCGGATCCCCCTTGTCCACATGTTTGTTGACCCCTTCAAAGAACTCTAATAGATTAGTAAGACACGATTTCCCTTTACAGAAACCATGTTGACTATTGCTCAAGAGTTTATGTTTTTCTATGTGTTTGACAATTTTATTCTTTACTATTGTTTCAACTAATTTGCCCGGTACCGACGTTAGACTTACCGGTCTGTAATTGCCGGGATCACCCCTAGAGCCTTTTTTAAATATTGGCGTTACATTAGCTAACTTCCAGTCATTGGGTACCGAAGCCGATTTAAAGGACAGGTTACAATCCTTAGTTAATAGTTCCGCAACTTCACATTTGAGTTCTTTCAGAACTCTTGGGTGAATGCCATCTGGTCCCGGTGACTTGTTAATGTTGAGTTTATCAATTAATTCCAAAACCTCCTCTAGTGACACTTCAATCTGTGACAGTTCCTCAGATTTGTCACCTACAAAAGCCAGCTCAGGTTTGGGAATCTCCCTAACATCCTCAGCCGTGAAGACTGAAGCAAAGAATCCATTTAGTTTCTCCGCTATTACTTTATCATCTTTAAGCGCTCCTTTTGAATTTTGATCATCAAGGGGCCCCACTGGTTGTTTAGCAGGCTTCCTGTTTCTGATGTACTTAAAAAACATTTTGTTATTACCTTTGGAGTTTTTGCCTAGCCGTTCTTCAAACTCCTCTTTGGCTTTTCTTATTACACTCTTGCACTTAAGTTGGCAGTGTTTGTGCTCCTTTCTATTTGCCTCACTAGGATTTGACTTCCACTTTTTAAAGGAAGTCTTTTTATCTCTCACTGCTTCTTTTACATGGTTGTTAAGCCATGGTGGCTCTTTTTTAGTTCTTTTACTGTTTTTCTTAATTTGGGGTATACATTGAAGTTGGGCCTCTATTATGGTGTCTTTAAAAAGGGCCCACGCAACTTGCAGGGATTTCACTTTAGTCACTTTACCTTTTAACTTTTGTCTAACTAACCCCCTCATTTTTGTATAGTTCCCCCTTTTGAAATTAAAGGCCACAGCGTTGGGCAGTTGAGGTGTTCTTCCCACCACAGGGATGTTGAAAGCTATTGTATTATGGTCACTATTTCCAAGCGGTCCTGCTATAGTTACCTCTTGGACCAGCTCCTGCGCTCCACTCAGGATTAAATCTAGAGTCGCCTCTCCCCTTGTGGGTTCCCGTACCAGCTGCTCCATGAAGCAGTCATTTAAAGTATCGAGAAATTTTATCTCTGCATTTCATCCCGAAGTGAAATGTTCCCAGTCAATATGGGGATAATTGAAATCCCCCACTATTATTGGGTTCTTAATTTTGATAGCCTCTCTAATTTCCCTTAGCATTTCATCATCACTATTACTGTCCTGGTCAGGTGGTCGATAATAGATCCCTAATGTTATATTTTTACTAGAGCATGAAATTTCTATCCATAGAGACTCTATGGAACCTGTGGATTCGCTTAAGATTTTTACTTCATTTGAATCTACACTTTCTTTAACATATACTGCAGCGGCTCTTCACAGGGGCAGTCCCACTGCCCAATGGGTACCAGAGTTTTGCCAGCCTCCCTTCCTGGGCTGACCTGGTTCCCCTCTCCCGAGGGGGAACTGGTGA
Organism: Mauremys mutica; assembly: GCF_020497125.1. Classification (NCBI taxonomy): domain Eukaryota; kingdom Metazoa; phylum Chordata; order Testudines; family Geoemydidae; genus Mauremys; species Mauremys mutica. The sequence goes on from NW_025423261.1 coordinate 1,267,549, forward strand.
CCCTAAACTTCCCAGAAACCAGCATAGCGAGACTAATCTGAGCACAGACACCTGCTCAGCACCCCGGGGTGCAGCCCTGAACTCTGGCAATCAGCTACGCTCAGCTGCCCACCCAACAAGCGTTACACGCAGGAGCCTTCGTGCCCCGCGTGTTCACTTCCCTCCCAGCGCCAGCTTTAAACTCCCCTGCTCAGTTCTAAGCGTTGGCCACACGGGGGCAGCCTAGAGCTCAGCCAACGCCTCCCGTTGCTGGTTGCGTTTCCCGCTCCTCGTGGCAGGTTCACACCCCGCAGGCAGATCTCTGAATCGGAGCCGAACCGTTCCCCAAATCCAGCGCTTTAGCAGCAGCTTTGCTAGGAAAGCGCTGACGTCCCCAAGTAAAGTAAGAGCCAGAGCGCTGTGTGCGGGATCTTCTATCGGTCCCCTCACCGTGGTGTCTGTCAGGCGCAAGGAGAAACCAGGGAAATGTTTTCATGGCGTTTAAGGGCAGAAGGGGCCATTAGCTCAGCTAGTCTGACCCCCGAATAACACAGAATTACACCATGACACACATTGATCCCACAGAGCTTAGATAGATCAAAGCGTTTCAGCCCTCAGGAAGGAGGCTAAACTGGGTACCAGAGGCAGCGAACAAGGGGCCCCCAAGGCAATGGCAGGGAGCTGACGAGGTGAAATATGCCCAGATGATCCCAGCAGGCGACCCACCCCCATGCTGCAGAGGTGGGAGTTCCTGTTCCTCCTGCCCTTAAGAATCTCTGGTGGTAAGTGGGTCCCCACAGTTCCCCAGATAAGAATCCTCCATGGGATTTCCCTGGCTTCACCTCCAGATAAGAACATTCTGTGGAGGGGGTGGGAGGAAGGTTGTCTGGCAGATCTGTAAAGGGGGACTGTGTCTCCCTGTCTGGCCCAGGCTCCTTGGAGGATGTGATATCAGTGTGTCTGGCTGTCTCCATTCTTCCCGCCCATAAGAATCCCTGGTGTGTGGGTGCACCCTAGACCATTAAGGATCTCTGGTGGGTGGGTGTCTCTCTCGCCCTAGTCAGGATCTCTGGGGCGTGCCTGTATAAAAAGAGACTTTGACTCACCCAGGCTGGGCTGCCATCATGGAACAGACCAGGTCCTTCTGTGGAGGGTTTGCGTTCCTCCAAGGACGTGATCTCAGTGTGTGTGGGTGTCCCTGTCCATTCAACCCTTAACAATCCCTGGTGCGTGGGTGCGCTGGGCCCCATTATAATCCCCTCTGTTTTACCCCCCATGAGGGATCTGGTGGATGTGGGTGTTCTCCACCCTACTGGGGGTGTCTGGTGCCCCTGTCCCTGCTGGTTAATAGTGGAGTGTGTGGGTGTCCCCCCGCCCGTTAAGGATCCGTGTTGTGCGGATGCCCCCGTTCTTCTCATTAAGAATGGTGGAATGGAGCATATGGGTGTGTCCCCCACCTCATGAACTAGCCCCCGTGTGTGGTTCCCCTGCCCCCATCCAGGCTCTGTGGTGTGTGGGTGTCGCTGTTCCTCTTTTCAAGTGTTGCAGAGGGGTGTCCCTCCTCCCAATTCAGAATCCCCAGCGTGTGGGTGCTCCCATCCCCCCATCCAGGCTCTGCGGGGGGTATCTGTATAAAAAGAGACCGTGTCTCACTATCTTGCCCAGGCTATGCGGCAGTGGCTAATCACAGGTGCAACCCCACTACTGATCAGCACGGGAGTTTTGACCTGTGCCGGTTCACCCCTCCTTAGACAACCCAGGGACCCCAAGCTTCCCCGGGATCACCATATTGATGCTGAACTTAGTGCGGACACCAGATCGGCACAGCCCCCTGCTGCCCAGAACTCCTGAGCTCAAGCGATCCGCCAGCCTCAGCCTCCCCAGGCGCTGGGATCACAGGCACCAGCCACGGGGCCTGGCTTGTGTTATAGCCTGGCAGCTGGAGCTTTAAACTCTGCTTGTGAGCTCTGTGCCTTGGCCAGACGGGGACAGCCTGGAACTGGGAAATGCTCCTGCTTCCCCCGCCCCCATCTCATGTCGAGCTGCAGGTGCCGCTGTCCTCCCAGGTAAGATCCCAGATGTTTTGGTGCCTCCATCCCGCGTCCAGGTGTCCGGGTACCTCTGCCCCCCATACAGAATCCTGGGTGTGTGGGTGTCCGTCCCTCTGCAGAGGATCCCGGAGTGTGGATACCCTTGTCCACCCCTACAAGATCCTGGGTGTGTGGGTGCCACTCTCCCTCCCAGTAGATCTCTGGTGTGTGGGTCCCCAGGGTGTGAGTGCTCCCATCCCCCGATACAGGCTGGGGGGGGGTGGGGTTATAACTGGCTCTCTCTGTCCTGCCCAGGCGGTGCTACAGCCGCTGTTCACAGGGGCAGCAACCCCACTGTCATTCTGCAGCTTTAACCTGCTCCAGGGGTGACTTGCTTCCCCCTCCTTTGGGAGCCCGGGGACCCCAAACTTCCCAGAGTCACCTAATTGATGCTGAGCTGAGCTGTCCCTTGTGCAAAGCAGGAGGCCAAATTCCAGGGAAACAATGGACAAGCAGGGGGCCCTGGGCACATCCAGCCCTGGCCGTGAGATGTTCCCTCCCCTTTTCTTTATGCCCCTGTTGTTATTTCATGGATTGTCTGGGATGGGGGAAAAGCTGAGTTCACTCCAGGTGGAGGGGAAAAAGGACCCTGAAAATCTCAGTACCCAACCCCTGCTACCAGGATCACCAAGGTGCTGGGAATCTGCATGGGAAAGGGACGGTGTGAATTGTCAAGGTGGGAATGAATAACAATCTACAACAAGATCCACCTCATTAATCACTGACAAGGCTAATCCTGCCGCAGATAGAAGGGAAACTGGGAGTGATTCTTTGCTGTTCAGCCATGGAAACAGTGACCCAATTGCACCGCAGTGAATGTGCTGGGGAAAGCTGGACTTTACAGGCAGGTGGAAAGAGCAGACCCTAGAAACACCTGGAGCTCCCCACAGCACTTCTGCCACCGGGGTCAGCTGTTGAGCGACTCACAGCGCCCCTCCCCTCCCATTACATTCCAGGAGGGGGTGGCAGCACCCCCCACCCAATGCAGGGGAGAGGGCTGAGTGTATCTCTGCACCCTGAGCCCAGGGCACCCACTCTCTCTGCCCCACACATCGAATCTGGCCTTGCAGCAGAGTGACCCCTAAGAACCAGCAACTTCCAGGACAGCAGATTTGGCCTCAGAGCAGGGAATGTGTCCCTCATGCTGCTTTTAGGCCACTAGGTGCTCTGGAAACAGGAGGGCTCTGAATGTAACCTATAGCACAAATGGCCCATCTGGGGATGTAGCTCAGTGGTAGAGCACATGCCCAGAGGTCCTGGGTTCAATCCTAGCATCTCCAGGTTCTTTTCACCCTGCTGCTTTGCTCCTGCCCTGCAGGAGTTTCAATCCTGCTCAGTGAGGGGCAAGTGCCAACTGCATGGAAGGTCTGGGGGGGTTTCTGCTCCTAAGTCTCCTCTGCACATTTAAGATTCCTACCTGCTGTGCTGCTTGGGACAAGGGTAGATGAGAAGGGCAAATCCTCCAGCACTGGAGGGAAAGGTCCCATCTGCAAAGACTGAGAGGCAAAGACTAGACTTATTTCTTGTCTGGGCCCAATCTTTTCACCTGCTATAGCCCTTGTTCCAGCTCAGGTGGTAGCTAGGGGATGTCTCATGACTGCAGCATGTTTGTTCAGTTCCACCCTCTTATAGAGCTTTGGTACCAGGCAGGAATCTTTTGTCTCTCTCCTGGGGAAGAGCCCCAGGTTTAAGATGGATTCCTGTACCAGGTGACATGGTCACATGTCCCGTGAGATACCCCCCCCCCCAAGCCTTCATTCTTCCTGGCCTGACTCACAGATGGTGCAGGACAGAGCCATCTCCAGTCAATTGTCCTGGTTAATGGGAGCCATCAAGAGTCCAAACCACTATTAATGGCCCACACTTTGCATCATTACAACAGGACCTCAGAGTTATAGTTCATATTTCTAATTTCAGATCCAAGAATGATCGGTTCATACAATAGGATGAACACACAGAGTAGATTATAAGCTTTGTAATGATACCTTACAAGAGACCTTTTGCATGAAGCATAGTCCAGTCACATTATATTCACACTCATTAGCATACTTTAATAAAATCCTATGGAGTGCAACTTCACAACAGGGAAAGGGTTTTACTGCGGCACCTGGGAGCAGTTGAGTTTCATGTTCAGGCTGTGGTATGAGTTCCTTCACGTTTCTCGTAAGCACACAGGGACCTTCGCGGGTGCTCTCGATACAGGAATGGCCCAGATATGATAAAGTGATGGGAATTGCATTTTCCTTTTTTATTTCTGTATTTCCAATGACATTTCTGTTTGTGATTTCATTTTGCTTTGTATAACTGTGTTTTCTCCTGGATTTGATATTTAACAAAAAAAAGAATATGGCCTCAGGGCACCAGATGGAGGAGCAGGCGGGGCTAGGACTGCTAAGAGAGCGAGAGTAGCAGGTTTTCTGTATAGTTTCCTGCCCTCATTTTTCTTGACTAGTTTCTCTTCTGTACAAAATTTGCTTTTTGTAGAATGTGAGCCTGGCTAGCTCAGTTGGCAGCGCATCAGCCTTCTAATTTGAGGATCCAGGGTTCAAGTCCCTGGTGAGGCAAAGAAACACTTTCCCCCTGTGACATACCCAAAGAGTTTTAGAAGGACTCTCCTTGACTTTAGTTTTTCCTTTTCAGGACATGGCCTTTCCCAGGAAGGGCCCTTTACTGCCTGGGACTGAAGGTGCTACTGCCTCACCTGTCCACTGGCCTCACAGTCTGGAGGAAGAAAGGCCTCTGGGCCTGCAGCAAAGTGCTGTGTGCTGACTTTTTCAGCAAATGCAGGGCTGGCCAGAGAGGCATGTTCCCACTGAGTCCTCCCTGCCAGAAAAAATTGTCCCCAGACACAGGGGCGGCTCCAGGCCCCGGCACAGCAAGCCACGGGGGGTGCTCTGCCGGTCACCGCGAGGGCACAGCCGACACAGGCTCCATTGCCCCAGGGGGGGCCCACAAATATGCCAGGGACACAAAAACTTAATCTGCCCCCGAGGAGGGGGGGGCGAATCTCCCCGGATGTTACAGCCCGAGCGAGACCCCGAGAGAGAAACGGGGCAGAACCGGAGAGACTCTGTGCCGGGGGCGAGAGGCGCCAACAGGGACAGGAGCCAATTAACCCCCCGCCCCCCCCCGGGGGATTTCCGGGCTGCCCAGAGACAGTTCAACCCCCCCCCGCGTCCCACCGAGGCGGCTCCGCGGCTTCTCCCAGGTTCCCCGGGGCAGAGTCACGTGCCCGCCCCCCGGGGTCTCTCACTCACCGGCTCACACGGAGGCGGCAGCAGCAGCTTTGTTCTCCCGCCCCCAGCGGGGCTCGCACGGAGCATGCGCAGTTCCAGCTGCTGACCCCTCCCTCACCCGGGCTGGAGAGGGCGGACGCGCCCCCGGGGCAGGCTGGGAGATGTAGTTCCGGACTCTCAGTGGAGCGGAAGTGACGTCGGCGAGGGAGCCGGAGAAGTGTTTGTGCCGCTGGGGCTCTGGGCATGCGCAGATCGCGGCGAGAGAGACCTTCATTAACCCCCCCGTGCCCGGCCCGGGCCCTCCGTGGGAAAGGGGCGGGGGGGGAAGTGTCGGTGCAGCCCGGACATGGCCCGGGGGGGGGGGAGCCGGTGACCCCCGACGAGCGGATAGAGAAAGGGGGGGGCTGAGATCCCCTCGGATTTACCGCTGCCCCCCCCGTGGGGACCCCCCGCCCCCCCCGCCCCGCCCCCTTTCTCCCTAGAGCCACGAGCAGCCCCCAGGGTGACCCCCCTCGCCCAACCCCTGAGAAGTTCCCTGCCCCCCCCCGATTGTGCCCCATTTTCTCTCCCCTTCGCCAGTGTCCAGCTCTCCCTGGGGCTGGTGGGGCTCTGGGGGTGTCTGGGGCCCCTGGCCAGGGACTCTGGGGACTCGGGGCCAGGGAAGATCTGGCAGGACCCTGGCTGGGGCTGTGGGTGTGTCTGGGGCCCCGGCTGTGGGGTCTGGGCTCTGGGTACTGGGGGGTGTAGAAGGTCCTTAATGGAGAGAAAAGATGGGGTATTAAAGGGCTCTTGAATCTAGCAGAGAAAGGCATAACAAGCCCCAATGGCTGGACGGTGAAAACAGACAAATTCATATTACAACTAAGGCACAAATATTCACCAGCGAGGATGATTCACCACAGGAACAAGCTACCAAGGAAAGTGGTGGATTCTCCATCTCCTGATGTCATTTCATGAAGACTAGATGCCTTTCTGGAATGTGTTTGCCCCAAAAGTAGCTCTTGTGTCATACAGGAGGCCTGTGATATGCAGGGGGTCAGATTAGATGCTCTAATGGTCTCTTCTGGCCATAAAGTCAACTAATTTCTGAAAAACTGAGTGTAGCATTGGGAGCAGCATCTGATGTTTTACTGTCTAGCCAACTTGCTTTCTAGAACGAACGCTCCTTGAGTGGGGTGATCTACAGGGAGTAGCTCAAACCCCCAAAGTGCCTGGCCAGGGGCAGGACATTAGCACAGCAAGGGAGGGGTGTGGCAGTGACATCACAAAGGCCTTTTGCAGGACCTCAGGCTATTGGTCAAAGGTGGTGGGGAGGTGGTGACCTCACAGAGAGATGCTGACATCAGCCAGGCAGGACAGGGATGAGGGGCCAGGGAAACCTCAGAGACCCCTGTGGCTTTGCTTCAGCAAGTCTCCTTCTCCAGGTCTCTCTCTGAGGACTGAGGGAGTATTCGGGTTCACGTACTTGAGCGCCAGGAGGAACCTCTTTCGACTTTTCTCCTTCCCTTTTAGGGAGTTTACTAGAGACCAGCCGTCCCTGTTTAGAAGGTAAGACCCTCCTTGAGGTTTGAAACCTGTTCAGTCTGATCCATCTGGTGATGAAATCTAAGCATGGAAAACACGAGCTTAAGGAGGCAGAATTTTATTCCGCACCAGGGATTTTGTCCCCTAGAATTACTGGAGACATTAGGGTTTATCCTTTGTGTTTCACCTTTTCCTCCATCCCTTCCTCCTTTCTCTTCTCTTGCTTCTTTTGTCCTTTCACCTGTTTCCCTCCCAACACCAAGAGCGGGGTGTGTGTATGTGTTGCGGGGGAGTGTTTGGCAGCTCCCACTGTGGGAGGTCCACCAAAAATGTGGGGCTGAAATAGTGCTCGGGCAGTGATCCCCACCAGTGACCTGAACCATCCTTTGGGCTCCCTGCTGAGAACCCTCAGCTTCCCGTCCTCAGTCTCTACCCTGATTGGCTGAGCAGGGGGTTATTGACAGGGAGGAGACTCAGGTCCTTGTTGTTCTCTTTTAAGACCAAGGAAATAAGTCAGAACCAGTTCTATGTTTGATGAATTTTGCTGCTTCGCTGCATTAATGGTCTCTGAGCAGGTCATGATTCTCTCTAACATTGCAGTTCTCCTCAAATACTTGCTGAATAATTACTGTGCACTGTTGGTCTGGAGCTCATCTGAGAGCACTTTATTCAGGTCATTCAATGGATGAAATTCAAGATCCGATGGTTAGTTTGAAAATCAGGGGTCTTGGGTCCTATTCCCAGCTCTGCCACTGACTGGCCGTGTGACCTAAGACAAGTCAATTCTCCTGTCTCAGCCTGAGCTTCTCCCTCTTTCAGGTAGGGATAATAATGATCCGCTCCTACCTACCTTATGGTATGTGGAGGCAGGGCTGGCTCTAGGTTTTTTGCCTCCCCAAGCAAAAAAAAAATTTGTCTGCCCTCCCATCCCCCTGCTGCCCGAGCCCTGGGTTCTCCCCTCCCTACACCTGCACCCCTTGCCTCCCCAGCTCTGGGCCTCCCACCACTTTCACTCCCCTGCCAACCCAGCCCTGGGCTCTCCCCCACACACACCCTGTGCTGCCCCAGCTCTCGGCTCTCCCCTTCCCCCCTACCAGTGCTCCCCCACCCACACACCCCCTGCTGCCCCAGCACTGGGCTCCTCCCCGCACTTGCACCTTCTTCCACCCCAGCCCTGGGTCACTGGTAACTTGCTCCCAGGTTAATAAAATAGAAAAAAGAGAGGATTGAATGTGTAACAGGGAGTTTGGTAAATCTTGGTTATTTTATTTTTTCAACAGGCTCCTGTCCACCTCCAGTAGAATTTTCAGTCCCAATGGCAACTTACTTACCAAATGTAATACAGACTAGTCCATGCCTCCCAAGTGGATGTGGTTCTTGTTCTTCTGCACATTGTAGCCCGTGGAGGCCAAGGACCTGCAAATGTGTCTTCATGTGCCTTTGTTTCATTGATGAAAACATAAACTAGACTCTTACATGATTGGAACTGATTTCAGCTGGGGGACATATTTGCTAGATTTTTATGCATTTGCACAGGAAAATGTTGAGTGTTTCCATTCATCCCTAGTCAGTGGAGCTCCTGAACATAATGGAAATGGATATGCAATTACTTTTTGTTGAAGGACCAGGCTTTTAAGGGGGCACTTGGATTTGAACCAAGGCCTGTTTGATCTGCAGTCAAACACTCTACCACTGAGCTATACCCCCTGACAATTACATTGGCAAGTCAGTGATCTCAAGGATCATGAAACCTGAGAGTGGAGTTCGTTTCTTCCACACCAGTGTTGCTGTCTGTGCATCCTGGAGCTATGGGGTGAGTGGGAAAGGCCCACAACTAGCTTGTCAGTATCAAGAAAGGAGCAGCCGACATCAGGACCAATGAGACGTGTTGGTGGCGCATCAGGAAGAATCCACTCTCCCAGAGACTTCTCAGTGAGGGCACGGTACACAATGGGGGCTACCTACCCGCCACGTCCCAGCAAGGGTCTGTCTAGTCCCACTTCAGTGTTACCCAATTTCTAATCAGGCTTTGGCCCAGATTCCCTCCCTGAGCGGCACCAGCACATACCTGGGCCCCCTGCTAGTGTTAAATCTGCCTTGAGCTGGGACCCAGCTTGGCAAAGAGCCTGCAGCCCCCTCTGTGCTGGGGAGTGAGAGCAGCCCTGGCACTGGGCAGGGCAGCCCTGAGGGAATGAACCCAATGTGCCCGTGAGACCCTGATCCAGAACCTCTGCCCGGCAGCTCGTGCTGCTCGGGCGTCTCTAGTCTCCGGTGAGGATTCAAAGCTTCTCTGCTCCAGGGGAACCCCTGGGGGAGGGAGGCAGGGCTCCTGCAGGATAAATCTTCCTGCCGGCAGAGCTCCGGTCCCCTCCTCATGGGCACAGGGCGTTGCACACGGCACCCACCACATGCACACACCCCTTTGTGGGGAGAATCAGCTCTGGGATATTGGGGTCAAACCCTTCCCACCTCCTCCCTGCAAACCTTCTCCTGGCTTCAGTGAGGGAATGGGGGCGTGAGGGGCTAGTGCTGTAACAGCAGCAGCGTGGCCGTGGGGCTCGGCCGGTGGCTGGGGCCAGTTGCCTGAGCATGAACCCAGCCGACCCCAGGAGATGGACCCGGGTCACCAGCCCAACCCACCACGCGGCTGCTGCCGCTGCCCCGTTAGTGCGCGAGCTCCCACAGATCACGCTGGGGAGAGCCCCCAGCTGCAGGGGAGACGCCCCTGAGTGCCTGGCAGGGACCAGGTCCTGGCTGACCTGCCCTGCTGGGGGTCAGGGGGCTGGGTGACAGGGGGGCGTTGGCTCTGGGGTGGGACTGTCACTTCCCCCCTGCCAAGCCAACAGGATCACAGCAAACGAAACCAGCTCGGCCGGCAGGGGAAGAGTTCAGTCCAGGGCCTGGTGCATTCTGGGAGCAGGGGCGGAGCAGAGAAAGGGCAGATACGGGGCAGCTCTGAACACTATGCGCAGAACTGCCTGTCCTGTCCCGCAGCCCCTGTTACAGGGGGCTTTTAGCCATAGTTTTAATCAGGCCAATAAATTGAACCACACCCCTGTTAAATCATTGCTCAGCCCGAGTCCTTCACCCACATTCCTTAGGGCATTGGGTGTTTCATTTCCTGCCTCCATTTCCCACAGAGACACAATTTCCTTTGCACAGATCCATGAACAGCAAAACCTCCCTGTGTCTCTAGTCTGAGCCAGGGCGTTCGATTCCAGTGAACCCTTCTCTCCTGCAATGCGATGGTCAGACAGAGGTGATGTGGCACCTGCATCCCTGCCAGGGAGATATTGTCTCGGCTCTTTCTTTCTGCTGCTGTTGTTAGTCCATGAAACATCAAGGGTGGAATGCAAGGCTCAGTTCATGCACCAGCCCCCTGAAAAATTTCAGTGCCCCAGAGAAATCCTGCCACCTGCTATTGGAACGATGTGCTGGAGATTTGACTAGGAAAGGGACTGTCTGAATTGTCAGAGTGGGGAATGAACAACAATCTACAGCAATGTCATTCACACAAACACACTCTCATCCTGCTCCAGCCGGAAGGGAAATGGGCAGGAATTCTCGCTGTTCACCCAAGGACACACTTACACTGATGCACAGCCATGAATGTGCTGGGGAAGCTGGTCTGAGCAAACAATTTGAAGAGACATTTCAGTGAGAACTGAATTATCGTGTAGTAAAACAATTATACATCAAGTAGTTGTGGCCGAGTGGTTAAGGCGATGGACTAGAAATCCATTGGGGTTGCCCCGCGCAGGTTCAAATCCTGCCAACTACGCAAGCACTGCACTGTTGTTATGATTACTCTAGTTTTAGTGCCTGAGCATTCACAGTGCAAAGTGGAGCTAAATCTAGTTTCACTCTGTCTATACTTAAAATGCTGCTGTGGCACCTGCTATAGCACTCTGGAGTAGACAATCAGTGGAGAGGTTTTCTCATCCCTGTAATAGCTGCATTGACAGAACAATTCTTCCTTTTCTTTAGCACTATCTAACCAGGGCTTAGGTCACTGTAACTATATGGGTGGACGGGGGGTTTCATACCCTGAGAGACGTCGCTCTGCCAGTTCAGTGCCCAGCGTACACCAGCCCTTAGATCCCTTTTGGTATTTCAATGCAGGCACTGACCTGTGAGAGGAAAACATCAGCTCACAAACACAGACTGAATTCCCCACATTTAATCTCGCTGCACTTTCCAGAAAGTCACAAAATTCAATTCATTCTTGCTAGGACAGAGAAAAAATAAGTGACACTAAGTTTTTGTCTTGGTTAAATAAAATTAAGTGTTTAATTAATATAGTAAAAATCTGTCCTGATTCCTCTAACTAACACCATAGCGTGAAATAGGAACAGAGACAAAGCTTGTCAGTGATGACTAATTTTGCAAGTGATCTTCCCATTATTAATTTCCACGCTGCCTCCTGCTCTTTATAATCATGGCAATACCAACCACAGAGGGAAACTGAGGTGTGTATTGGCATCACCAAAATTCCCGCCTCTATCACACACACACACTGCTCACAGCCCTTGGAGAGAAAGCAAAGCATGGGAAGTGGATGTTAGTCCAGTGAACACAGTGGAGGACAAGCTGCAATCCTCACACCCTGGTCAAACAGGAGAGGCATTGGGCTCCCAAAGCAGTTGTGGCCCAGGCCCTGACTAGGGCCAGTGTTTTCCGGAAATTGCTGCTATTACTGCATTTCCCCCTGAAATTACTCTTCATTTCTGGAATCACCCTTCGTATCCAGAATAGCTGAACAGAAGGTGGTTGGGGATGCAGGGTCACAAACCCCACATTTCTGCCTGGAGATCCCTGACTCCTCCCCAGGGCACGGGGCAGAGGCTGGGGGCTGGCTGCTTTTGAGACTTGCTGCCAATTTCTTCCCTCCTCATACAAGTCTGGGCTCAGAAAAAACACTGGAGCTTCCCCTTGGGAGACTTGGCAGTGGGACGCTGGGCACCCTCATTGTGCTGCAGAGCAGACGGTGCTCGCACCTGCTCTCGGCTGCGTCCACAGCACCTCTCCCCTGCTCATCTCCCCTGCACACAGCTGGTTCATGCCCTGTCTCCCCAGCACACAGCCGGCTCCAGGCTCTCAATGCCCAGTGTCTGGGCCCCACCTTCCCCACACAGCTGGCTCCTGTCCCCTGCCCACAATGCACTTTCCGGCTGTAAAGGATTATATATTGCTCATGCTTGTGAATTACTCTGTTTTCGCTGCCAGCAAACACTGGCCCTACTTATGACTGTTATCTGTATCTTTGAGCCAGTCCTTGAAAGCACGAATACTTCACAGACTGTGGTGCTGAGATGGGCCAGATGATACCGGGGAGGCTGGGGGATGGGGGGATGGGTTTCCTGTGCAATCTGGTGTCACTAAGGCTGGATCTCAAGGCTGGTTATGCAGAACTCCATCTTCTGAAGCTTTGCCCCGCACAGAAAGGGGCAGTGACTGATTTTACCTCTTTCGGGAGACTGAATATGACAGACTTTTTGGAGAGAAATAGTTGAGTTTGAGCTGACTGAGAAGGGCCTTTTTGGGCTACAAACTGACATGACCTGAGAACCCAGACGTAAGCTTTTAAAGAAGGTTTTTAATATACTTTGGAATGATCGGGGATTCCCAAGAGGACTGATGGTAAATAAACATTTTGATGCTTTTCTTGCTTTATATCTTTTCCCCATAAGGCACAATGCCACTGTCATGGATCCACAGGATCTGTGCAATGCCCTGGCTTTTAAACAGTCCTTGGGAGGTGCCCCTTGAGTGCACTACACCCCCAACGGGTCCCACTCTTCCACAAGGACAGGCCATGTAGCTTCAGCACCTGAGACTGAGCCTATGGCTTCAACACTCCTATTTCAACCTGTGAGCTCTGCCAGCAGGTCCAGCCGAACTACACTCCTGTTCAGAGACTGTTCCTCAGTCAATGCACAGAGCAAGTTTGTGCTGTGACACTCGGCAGACTTTTAAAACATAGCAGGGTTCATTAGTCAACTGAAATACAGCACTGAACGTCTTTAGATTAGCACAGAGAAGCAAAGACGACGATACAGTCCATACTGGCTAATGCCCTTGAGCCAGGCTGCTGTAGAAAACAGTTTGGTTTCCTTTCACTGAGCCTGTCCATTTGTCTTTGCTCCAGTAGAGCTCCCTGCATCTGCAAACCCAGTTCTTCCTGCTCCCAAAAACATAACGAGTCCGTGTATGTTTCACTCAGCCAAGCTGAGATCCTCCCATGGACAGGTGACAATTATTCCCTTGTCTCTGTCAGGTATTCCACTGATGTAGGTTGGTCCCAGCCTGTCCTTAATGACCCATTCATATCACCCCATGACAGCTCAGTGACAAAACACCTCATGTCTCCTGCTCTTTATAATCATGGCAATACCAACCACAGAGGGAAACTGAGGTGTGTATTGGCATCACCAAAATTCCTGCCTCTCTCACACACACACGGCTCACAGCCCTTGGAGAGAAAGCAAATCACGGGAACTGGAGGTTAGTCCAGTGAACACAGTGGAGGATAAGCTGCAATCCTCACACCCTGGTGAAACAGGAGAGGCATGTGGGTCCCCACCCATAGAGAGGGGCTGGCTAGAGGCCTGATACCCGAGAGGCCATTCCTTGAGCAGACCATGGAGGCAGGTCAAAGGTTTCGCTACCCCAGAACTGTGGCATCGCAAAAGCAGATTTTGGGGAATTAGGAAATCTAGTGACTCAGGTGTAATGGGAGGGAGAATTAAACTCCCCCAGTGGGAGGAGAAGGCTGGGGAATTAAGCACTAAAATTCAGGAGCAACAGCCCCTAATTCTTCCGAAAAGAAGGAAGTTTGGGGTGGGCTTTAGCAATTAAGTTGCACCACATTCATAGATTGGAATTATTAATTAATAAGTGATGTAAATCATGAGTATTAATGCTTGATGCTTAATTATGGATGTCCCAAAGGCCACGTATGGGTTGGGGCAGCTATTGACATTCTTGTAGTCAGAGAAAAGGAGCAGATATGGTATATAGCCATCCTAAGGAAGTGGATAAAATACCTCTCCTAGTTACCAGTTTTTCATTTTGTCGGGTCCCTGAGACAGTGTAAACTGAAGCAGGGCTCCCTTCTGATGGGCTCCCTTGCCCGTCGATCTTTCTTTCCAATGGTGTCCGTATCTTGTAAGTATGCACAGTGCAAAACCCTCTTTACTGTACTTACCTTAGTTTAATCGTTACGTGTATTGAGCCTGGCCTATGATTTCAGTTATAACTGTCTGGATTAAATCACGTTTCTGTGTGTTTCACCAAATTCCATCTTCTCAATTAACTCTGAGTAGCCATGTACAAGGGCAAGTTGTGCCCCAACCTGTAATCTTATAAGTGTAGAAACTGTACAGGCTACACCACCGCCCTATGACATCATCAGCCAAGTGCCCATTGGTGCCAGGGATGTGACCCTGGTGTGGGAGGGAGGATGCAGCAAGGACTCAGGGTCGGAGGCCGGGGTCACTATGCATTGAGATGGGGAGGCCATATGGGGAGGGGGGTAATGAGTGGGAGAGGGAGGTCAAGAGTTATAATAATAATAATATTGGGGGGGGAATGTATAATGAAGTGAAACTGAACAGAAAGAAAACTGGAGTGGAGGCTCTAAAGCAACAAGGTTTGGGTGGGGATTTGGGGTTAAAGGTCTGGGATCCCCCAGAGCTCTGGATCCCCAAACCTCACCTCCCTCCCACTGACCCACCCAGCCCACTTCCCGGGTGCCCTTCCCCCACACTCCCCTCCCCTTCTTCCCATTACTCTCAGCTGGCACCACCTCCCGGCACCTTGGGAACTTCTTGTGTTCCCTCCTCCTCTCTCACTACCTCCTCCCTCTCTGCTGCTTCTTAGCTCTAACCCTGCACACACCCGCCCCATGTCCTGGCACCCCAGAATTATCTACTCCTCCCTTCTCCTCCCCTCCCACGGCTTTGTTCTCCCTTCACCTGTGGGGTCCTGAATGGCAACATTATACACTCTCCTATCAAAAGAGGAGCTCACCTGACTGTCACACAAGCCATGCATGAGTCATACACCTATTAACTCAATTTAGAATTCTACAGGTGGCATATTTTCCTCCTAAAATTAGGAAACGGCATGAAAGCTACAGTGATTAATGTAGTTATTAAGGTATCCTATAAGGATACATTAAATGCAATTTTAAAATTACTGTTGGCACCAAAAAGGCAAATGTCCAAAAATTATTTTAGTGGGTGGGAGATAAGGCAAAAAAAAGGAGGGCAAGGGAACTTGTCAAAACTTGTATGACAAATCAAGGTATAAAGTTATCACTACTCAGGTTTTGTAGAGCCCCCACAGCTTCTAATAACCGAGGGGACAGGACTCCTTACCCAGCAAGACCACCGTCTCATAGTTCTCCTGCGTGACATCCCTGTGCAGGGGTCTCTGAGCAGGGTCCAGCAGAACCCACTCTTCCCTGGTGAAATACACAGCCACCTCCTCAAAGGTCACTGGCCCCTGAAAGAGTGAGAGTCCAACACTCAGTATCTAGTGCACCACTCACAACCCCACCACAACCCCACATGGGGGAAAGGAGCCAATCAAAGGGAAGCTCTGGCTGGCTCACAGGCAGGAGTCCCACCCCCACCCTGCTCAGAGCAGCCAGGAAACACCAGGGTGAGGGGACGAAGCGAGAGCCCCTTGTCTCTCTCAGCAGATCCATCACCCCGCAACTAGCCACAGACGGATACAGGAGATGGAGCCCCTAGCAGGGCACAGGGAGAGCTCGCTGGCAGAGAGCCCAACGCTGTTCTCATTGTGAAGAGCAGGACAGGACCAGACTTAGTGGGGGGCAGACGACATGACGGTCCGGGGGGCCTTGCTGAGGGGTGTCCTGTCTCTCCTCTCCCCACTTCTCTTCAGCTGTCTGCCCCTGCAACTGTTCCTGCAGCCCTGACCCCTCCCCCCCCACTTGGAGCTGCCCCCAGCCAAGCTGCTCCCAGGAGCCTCCCGTGTGCCGTGCGGCGGGGGGGGGGGGGTTGCTGATGTCAGGGTGGCCCCACCCTCCTGCCTCTGCCCAGTCTCTGCTGAGCTGAGCGGGGGGGACAAGATTCTGTGCTGCTGCCTCTGGATCAAGAGTGGGAGCTGCTGGCCCCTGCTGCTGTGTGAACGAGCCTTCGGACTAGTGAGTGCCGCTGGGCTGGAAGTGACAGCGGGTGTGACTCACCCCCAACCCCCCCACACACTCACCCCACAATAGACACTTCAATTACTGTTATTACTTCTTTTTACTTCCTGTCAAAATGTGCAAAGTGCACATAGTCTCTGTAATTTTATTCTTTCACATTTGGTCAGGATGACAGTGCTGGTATTTTAGCTTTCTAACTGGTCTGTGCATTTCAAAATTTTATTTCTGTCTTATGCTTAAATTCAATTCTTTGAGTAATGAGTTCTAAAATGCCTCACCTGTCCTGGCTGGAGTAATTATCATTATTACTGTTATTACCATATTGTGCTTTGTCATTCATTATTTAAAATGGTACAGTCAAATAACAGACTCTACATTTTGCATGTACTTACCTTAGCAGGGCTCATTTAAAAAAAAATTAGCTAAACTCAAAACTTTAGACACTGTGCAGATGAAGATCACTTATCTTCAGATTGTATTTTTAAATCTGTCTGTAAAGTAACTTAAAATGTCTATGAAAATAAATACAGTTCCAAGTATGATACTAATAGCAATGATGGAGTGAAATGTTAGTGAGTCACCTACATGATAGTGACTAGTTAACACAAATGCCGAAATAACTAGAGAAATAAATTCCCATTCATAAAACAGAGAAAAAAAACTTTAATCCCCTATGTAAACTAAGTAAATATGTTTTCAGTGGAATGAAAAACAATTGACTAAAATAGAGGAGATAATGGCAGTAACATGGAGCATGTCTGTTAGAGAAAGTAAGCAGATTTTATTTTTATTTATCTCTACTAAAGATGGGGTAAAAAGTATCAACCTTGTGTTTCTGATACCTGCATTAAAGCTCCAGAACTGATACCTCAAGGCTTGGGATAGGGAATATCTTGCTGTATTGTCTCCTGATTGTTCTAAATTTACTTTTAAATTTAATATGTGGCTGTATTAAGATTATGGGAAAAGAGGTACCAAGTGGTAACAGGGTGAACAATTAGCAGGAAGATTAATTTTAAATAATTTTTTTTTGTAAAGGCACCTCTGTTTCCAAATGTGCCTTAACCACAGGATACAGGTTGTGTGTCAATGCTAATGAGCTATAATCAGAATCACATTATAAAAAGGGGGTGCCCAGAGCAGGAAAATTGAGCTCCCTGTGGGAAATTCCAGCAGGAACCATCCCTCTACTGATGATCAATCCATGAGAGACACCTCAAACCCTAATACTATTGAACAGGATGTGAGTAGAACTAGAGTTGTAACTTTTGCACAGGCCTTATAGAATTTCGATATTCGGGAGCTTGGGTAATCATAACCATAACTGTAACTTCAATAAAACTTGTAAAACCGACTAGACCTTGTACCTGTGAATGTCTGTGTGGTCACTACCCTTGGTCTGTGTGTGTTCCTAGAGACTGTACATTTGAAGCAAGTAGCAGAGGCGACTTTCACTCTGTTAAGCTTGAAACTGTCGCCACCAGAGCCGACCCCGCGGCGGTGTAATACCACATTACAAACTGCACTTTAAATAAAAGGCTGCACAATACACCACACACCAGGCCACCCTCACTTCTGTGCTGCTGCTGCTGGCGGTGGCATTGCCTTCAGAGCTGGCGCTCGGCCAGCAGCCGCCGCTATCAGGCCGCCCTGCCAGTGCTTAATTTGTGCCATGGCTGAGCTCTGGCACCTCTTTCAATACAAATTAAGCAATAGAGGGAGGCACCGGGGCCTGGACGTGACGGTGGGGAGCCCGTGAGGGCCAGGGGTGGTGGGGGGCACCAAAATACAAGTTCACCCAGGGTGCCATTTTCTCTAAGGTCAGCCCTGGAGCTGGGTATGGGGGAGGGGCATATCCCCTAAGGCCGTGGTTCTCAAGCAGGGGTCCCTGGACCTCTTAGGGGCTGCGAGCTGGTTTCAGGGGCTCCTCCAAGCAGGGCCAGTGTTAGACTCGCTTGGGCCCAGGGCAGAAAGCCCAAACCTCCCTGCCTGGGGCCATGAGCCCTGCCACCAGGGGCTGAAGCCAAAGCTGGAGCAATTAGCTCTGTGGGGGTCCCTGTCACATGGGGCCCCAGGCAATACCCCTGTTTGCTACCCCCTAACACCAGCCCTGACTTTTCTGTGCAGAAAACCAGGCATATGCAGGGCAGTGGGGGTTTTATAACATGTTGAGGGGCCTCAGAAAGAAAACAGTTGAGAACCCCTGACTAAGCCTCATTGGTGGGTGCCCCTCTACATCTCACAGCAGTGAGGCTCCAGCCCTGGGATTCTGCTCCCTTTACCTAGCCCCACCTAGGTGTGTTCTTTGCTCTTCCACAAATCAGAGCATTTCCACCTTCTAACCTCATGGGTCTGTTCCTAGAATGGAAGCCACATATTAAACAAGTCCCAACAGGTTTGCTACACCCTGGCTTCCTCCCATTCTCCACCCTGTGAATTTCCTGCCCCGCTCCAACCTCCAAACCAGACTGCCCAAGCCTCCCACCTCCTGTGTATCTGCTGTCACTCTCCCTCCAGCAGGAACCCACCAATAACCCCCAATAATCCCTACCTGAATGGGATCCTCTGCAGCCATTTCCCTTCCCTGTCCCATAGGAGGATGGGATGAACCGGGAGACGTGGGCGTCATTCTGCAGCCTGGCAGGATGAGAAGGGCAGTTGTGGATGTTTCAGAACTGGCTTTAGTTCATTTCACATCACAATTCCCCCAGGCCCTTTCCCTGCAGACAGACATCCTAGACTCTGCCATGCTGGAAAATGCTTGATCTCTTTATTACAGTGTAGACCTGACCCCTCCTGCCAGGGGTAAATCCACAGACGTTTTTCAGCCTCTGCAGTAATAAAGTCTCTGAACAAAATGCTAGAAAGGAGCAGAACCAAAGGGGCTGGGCAGGCTCCATAGGGGACACTGGTTCCTCCTTCCCCACCGGTGCCCCAGCCATGCCCTGTGGCTGGCAGAGAACGGCCACCCCATCTCCACCCCAGAGGGAGCTGTGTCTCAGGGCTTCCCCAAAAAGCACCCAGGAACCCCCATCCCTTTTGGGGAATGACTCAGGGCAACAATTTCCCACCCAAACAAAGACGAATTGCTGCTGATGAAATGGGGGGTGGGGCGAAGCCCCCCAAATATGAGGAGAATTTAAATTGACATTTGAAAATTATAGAAAAAAAATCAGGAAAAATAAGAGACTAGAGAGTCAACAATTTTAGGAAAAACGAGGGAATCTCCTTGGGTTTGACGGTCCTGTGTGGTGAGGGGAGAGAAAAGGGGGAGAACCAGAGAGACTTGTTACCAGTACTGGGGAGGGAAGTGGCACAGACAGGAGAAGGATGCAGGTATCTCCCCCCCAACTCACACACACTCTTCCCCTGGACTTTCCCGGCTGCACAGAGACCGTTCAACCCCCACCTGCCCCACTGCCCTTCCCCCGCCTGCAGCGCCGGCTTCTCCCCGCCCGCCCCCGCCAGCCACACAACGGGGAACCCCCGGGCCCCAGGCTCTGTCCCCACCTGGATCCCAGCGGGGCCGGGGGCAGATCCTGCTGCAGCGGAGAACAGCGGCTCCGCTCCGGCTCGGGCGGCTCCAGCGCTGCTGGCAGCACGTGGCCACCAGAAACCAGCTGCTGAGCCCGGGCTCCCGCGTCACAATGTGCCTGAGCCCCGCCCCCAGGAGCTGCCCCGCCCCCGTCTGTGCCAGAGCCCCACCCCCAGGAGCTGCCCCGCCCCCGGGCTGTGCCAGAGCCCCGCCCCCAGGAGCTGCCCCGCCCCCGTCTGTGCCAGAGCCCCGCCCCCAGGAGCTGCCCAATGTCCCATCTCTGGGCTTAGTTCTCCTGCCTCCTTGTTCCCAGCACCCACCGCTCCCAGCTGCTCCCTTCCTGTGTCTGCAAACACACCCCGCCCCCGGGCCGGCTGCAGCGCTCGCTGGGGCTGTCTCCAGTGGCTGAAGTTGCCTCCATCTCTGCTTTACCTGGGTGGGGGGGAGAGACAAAGAGAGGAGATGGTCCCAGGGTGTGAAAGCAAAATTAGGGGACAGGGAAAGAAGGACTGTTTGGAAAGGTGGGTTTTTTGCGAGGGGAGGGGAGGTCATTCCTGTATTGGACCAACTGCCGGTGGGGGGAGAGCGAGAGAGAGAGAAGCGAAATGCAAGCTGCGCTCTTTCCCCAGCAGCAGGTGGGCCACGTCATCTCTCTGATGGCCTGGCTTCCCGGGATGGGACCCGGCTACCACTACAGGGCAGGCAAGAGCGGCGGCCCGGGCGGGCAGCGGGAGGGCCCGAGCGGAGGGGAGGAGCCGCATGAGCGGGTATGCAGATCTGTGTGCGAGCAGAGCATTGTGGGAGCGGACGCAGGCTGCCAGGCAGGGCCCGACTTTGGCACCGGGAGCTCAGCGTGGAGAAGGGAGAGGCTCCGGGGGACGCGTCGGGGCAGCTGTCGGCAGTGGGGGCCGGTGTGGGCGAGGCCGGCGGTTGGTAGGCCCCGTGTGTTATAAGTGCGGGGCGAGCGAGGGCGGGCGGCGGCCAGGCAGCAGGAACTCATACTTATCTGGCAGGGGAGATGCCATGATCACAAAGGTGGTTTTCCCAGGGTGAGGCTCATCCATTGCACTGTGGGTGTGCTGACCCCTGCAATTTCCCCAAATGCAGGAAACTCGACTGCATAATTTGTGGTAGTGGGGGACTGTGTTCGCGCTCTCCCCTGGTGATTGGTTTGAACAACAGACAACTGACAGTGGCTTGTTTAGGCTTAGTGCACTGCAAAGCAGATTCTCTGGAAAGCAGTTGTTATTCTGGGCCTTTGGGAGTGCTCTTTTCCACAGGCCCTGTACTTCTAGGTATCTTTGTCACACGTTCCTCCTTGTAAGCAAAGCTCAGTTCTGAAACTTTACTTGGGTCTCTCTGTGTTCTTGGCTTTCCCTGGTCTTTTGCAGCTGATCTGCTCTCTAGTCTGCTTTTGGGGGGCTTGGACTGGTGCCTTCCTTGGCTCTAAGGGGAGCTGCCTGCCTGCCTGCTCTGCTTCTTTCCCTGCTTGTAGCTTCTTGCCCGGCCCTTCTTCTCGGGCTCTTCCTCTTTTGACGGGAGGACGGCCTGTCCAAAACGCCTGTCCCACCTGGTCTCCTCGTCCAACAGGCAGCCTCGCCCCCTGCCCTGGGGCCGCTTTGGCTTTCGCTGTCTGTTCCTGTCTCTTGGTGGCCACCCTGTCCGTGCTACGGAGACTAGGTTGTCACAACCCCATGCTGGAGGAGGGCTTTCCGTCGCTTGAGGCCCACCCACCGCCTCCCCGAATGCCCTTTAGCTACGCTGCGGGTTAGGGCGGCGTGGCCGTGCCGCGCAGGAGCGGGTTTTCCCTTTTGCACACCTCTGACGGACGGAGCTGTTTTGACTTAACTGTTCAGCACGCACCGACCCTCGGGCCTGGGCTGCACGGGGAACGTAAATCGGCGCGGCTACATCAGTCCGCGCCTTGGTCGGAAGAATTCTTCCGTCGACCTAGCTCCCGCCTTTCGGGGAGGTGGATGGCCGGCACCAACGAGGAAAACCCTCTCCAGGACCCTTCTCCGGGAACAGTGCCCTTCCGTTTGGGGAGATTATGCTGCTTTAAAAAAGAGAAATTGTTTAACTGCCTTTCTCTGAGGCAAGGTTGACTTTGTATTGCTTCCCTCGTGGCTCCTTATAGCAGTTGTGTTCTGAAATCTTTAGGGTTTGACTTCATTTATGATGAAATCTTGCTGTAACTTTATTCTAATTTTCAATGAGTAACTAGACCTGAGCTGTTTGGTGTGTTAGTGGAGGATTGTTTAAAAACCTGGGATTCCACTTTCGGCTGCCTTTCCATTACATTTCCTCTGAAAGCCCACCGAAAGCCTCCACTTCCCACATAACTCTCTCAAACCTGCAGTCATCAGGCATACAGAAGATGCTTACAGTTTCACTCCATACGAGTCCAGTTCCTTGCTGTTTCCTGTCTAACCACTGCACACATATGGTATCCCCTCCCTACCCGGAGCTGCTTCCTGGCTTTTGCGCTCAGGACAGGAAAACGAGAATGGAGAGGTAAGCTGTGCAGGGAACTCTTCCTCAGCTCGCACTCCACCCCCCAAGGGCCTTTCGAGGTCTTCTACGGACTTCAGGTTTCATTTGATTTCCAAGGTTTATGGGCTCATTAATTAGCCATCTCTCCTAATGCAGGGATCCTACGGGTCAGACCAAAGATGGATGGCCCAAAAGAGCTAAGAAACAGAAATAAAGGTGAGCGCTAGGCGTTACATTCAGATGAGCATCCAGAATCTGACTGTGCCCTGGCATGTTCAACGCTGCCGAAAAGAAGGAGCTCGTCAGGTCCCTCTGCTAGCACCCAAATCTGGTGGCTAGTCAGTCTGCTGGGAAATAAGGAAAAGGAAATGAATTAAAGGAGTCAGGCAATAACAAGGAAATGAAGAGCTTTGTCGAACGGGTTCTGTCTGATTGACCGTCTTCCCAGCTACCCGTCCAAGTTAAAGACCTAGCCCAGTATCCTGTCTGCTGACAGCGGCCAATGCCAGGTGCCCCAGAGGGAATGAACAGAACAGGGAATCATCAAGTGCTCCATCCCCTGTCGCCCATGCCCCGCTTCTGGCAAACAGGGATACCTAGCTAGGGATACCGCTGGCAAAGCGCCATAGATGGACCTATCCTCCATTAATTTATCTAGTGCTTTTTTGAACCCTGTTATAGTCTTGGCCTTCACGACATCCTCTGGCAAAGAGTTCCACAGGTTGGCTGTGTGGTGCGTGAAGAAAGACTTCCTTTTGTTTGTTTTAAAGCTGCTGCCTATTAATTTGGTTTGGTGACCCCTGGTTCGTGTGTTATGAGAAGGAGTATATAACTCTTCCTTATTTACTTGGTCCACGCCAGTCATAGATTTACAGACCTCCCTCGTATCCCCCTTTAGTCGTCTCTTTTCCAAGATGAAAAGTCCCAATCTTATGAATCTTTTCTTAGATGGAAGCTGGTCCATATCCCCTCATCATCTTTGTTGTCCGTTTCTGAATCTTTCCCATTCCCATATATCTTTTTTGAGATTGGGGCGACCGCATCAGCATGCAGTATTCAAGATGTGGGCATACCATGGATTGATATTGAGGCGATATGATAGTTTCTGTCTTATTACCTGTCCCTTTCTTAATGATTCCCAATGCTCCGCTGCACATTGAGTGGATGTTTTCAGAGAACTATCCACAACGACTTCCAGATCTCTTTCTCGCGTGGTAACAGCTAATTTAGACCCCATCGTTTTATAGGGATAGTTGGGATTATGTTTGCCAATGTGCATTACTTTGCACTTATGAGCACCGACGTTCATCTGCCATTCGGTTGTCCCGTCACCCAGTTTTGTGAGATCTCTTTGTGGCTCTTGGTAGTCTGCCTGGAACTTAACTCTCTTGAGCAATTTTGTATCATCTGCAAATTTTGCCACCTCACTGTTTAGCCCTTTCCCCAGATCATTTATGAATAAGTTGAACAGTACTGGTCCCAGTACAGACACCCGGGGATAAGAGAGGGAAGATCCTCTTCTGACACTGGCAGACCAGGTGCCAGCTCATGCCAAGGCCCCTAGGCCTTACTGAAAAGTGACAAACGCATGGCTGGAAACTAGTCTTGCTCACCTGTTTGTTAGTGTTGTTAAAACAGGCATTAGCTTTATAAAAAACGTGTTTAGAGTTTATGACAAGCTCGTGAGTTGCTGCATGCATTATTCTCACCTATAATAGCCGTAGCCCATGTTGTAAGGTGATATATAAGCGTTGGCACTAAAGCTGTAAACCCCCTTGCCGCCGCCACGCCACCAGTCAGGAGAGAAGTATTACCAAGTGTGAAATGGTAGTTTATCAGAAGAGGCGTCATCTCCTTTCCAACAAGAGAAGGCCCTGACTGAGACATCAGGCAAGCCACTGTGGATCATCCGTGGACAAAAGACTTGGCTGATTGCTCCTCCTCACACACCTACGAGGAGGCAGAGCCCTGCACAAACACTTGCCCCCATCAGCTTGAGCTCTGGGGGAATGGAATAAAAATCCCTGTCAGGAAGAAACTGTTGTTCCCCCCTCCCCACGATGCTGCTTGGACTTCAGGGAGACGGCACACCTTCTAAGCAGCAGCAAGGGATCCTGGCTGTTTGGCTAGGGTTAGCCCTAAAGGACATACAGAGCTTGCGTGTTACAGCAGCTTCTACTACCCCTGGGTAGCAAGATAGAGTCAGGGTGCCCAAGGGGTCTGTCTGTGACTCCATGTTAAGGCTGTTCTAGTGCCTGAGGAGTTCACACTTGATACTTGGTGGGTGAAATTAAAGTGAGGAGCCCCGCTGCCTGCCAGCCCCAGGCGCCGGGGGCTGCTGCTCTCTGGGGCTCTGGCCACACTAGAAAGGTAAGTTTCTAGCTTGCCTGGTTCAGAAAACCAGAAGGGAAAGAAAGAGAACCCACATTAAATTTTTTTTAAAAGAATCCTCCTGATTTGTAAGCCACTGTCATGATTTGGGGGATTTTCCAATAGCGAGGATGGCAACAATGAGAAGCTAAGGGTTATTATGTAGCATTTAGATTACAGTAGGCTTGGGGGGGGGAAATCAGGATTGGGGCCCCTGTGTGCTGGGTGCAGCACGACACCTAGTGCCTTGTCTTGATCTTACGAACCAAGATACATAGAACGTAGGCCGGGTGGGGAGAAGTCTGTGTAACTCATGCAGTTGTGGATATACACGTGACCTCAAATATTACCAACCGCCCCACCCCACCCCTGAAAAATACAAAAAAAAACAAACAAAAAAATCCCATCTCCCCAACAGACCCAGAATCTGGAAAGCATTTGTCCCTGTAAAGAAAGAAAAACACCCAGATTTTTCTGCTACTTCAAAAAACATTTGCTTTAAAGAAAGTATCACAGTTCAACTCTTTTCTGCTTTTCTAACCAGAAGGTTCTCCTCTAAAGGAGATACACCGATCCTGGAAGCACTGCAATACCAGATCAATGCATAGGGCAGACAAAGCAAGCTTCTGTTCTAACCCCCCCTGCTTCAAAAATCAAGTTAATATACAGTCCTCAGATCAAGGATGTATCAGAGATTAAACTGATAAGAACAGACACAACACTTTGATCTGAGCTCCAAGGAGCCCAAAAACAATACTCACATTCTGCTATGCACGCACACCCCTGCGCCCACCCATTTCGACCTCACCAGGACGAGCTCCCAGAACCGCAACAACCACCACAACTCGGGAACTCTACCTGAGAATCACTTCCCCAAAATGACTCCAGTGGAAGACTTCGAAGCAAGAACCCTTAACACACAATTCTGTTCAAAGACAGACAAGTCTTGCAGATGCCTTCCTCTCCCTGGTTTCCCCTCTATACTCCTAATTTCCATAAAGCCACCCACTGACCTGGACTACCAATCTCTCACGGTTAACTCTTACAGTAAAACAGAGTAAAGAAAGCCTATGCAGGCGCTATTCCACAGCCCCGAGGCTCTTTTCTGCTCCTTCCCACAGAACTAGCTCAAACAGACAGTCAATTGCATCAAAGCAATTCCTTGCCATTTGGGGCATTGGTGCCCCTTAGTCCCTCTGAGGTGATCGGCTGGTTCCTTCTGGCCTGAAACGCTAGGAATCTGACTCAAAGGGCCACAGCCTTCCTCTTCTTCTGCGCCTATGAACTAGCACTCATCTGGGCAAAACGTTGACCGTTTCCTAAGTTAAAACACTGGTGTTTTCCCCACAGGAAAGGGATGGACAATTTCTCTTCTGTGGGAAGACGAGGGAAACCATGCAATCACCTTCTGGAAGGTATATTAAGGAGGGCGGCGGAAGAGCCCTCACGGACTAGACTAAGAAAGCAGCTCTTGAACTGACCTTCCAACAATGACAAACTAAAATCTGCAAGAGCAGCTTTTCAACTCAGGGGCCCAATAAGAAGCCGTTACCAATAACTAACCGAAGAGTTACAAATGACTCCAAACCATACACTTTTAGGAAAAACCAAACGTTAACACAAACAACAACGCATTTCTTTGCTGCTCTTCAACCGTGATACTCTCCTCCACCGTTCCTCCCAAAAACATACAAAACCAAAGAGCCAGTAGAATGCACATCACAAAACAGTCCCCTGCTAGCTAGGAAACAATCTCACTAACATGAGAATCTTAAAGTAAATAAACCATTTTCAGAGCTCTGAGCTTTTTTCATATACTATAGATAAGCTTCAGCCAGTGACACCAGTTCAGGTAGCCCCCTTCTGTTTTTCTCACAGCAGGCAACAGCCTTGCCAAAGCAAAGCCTTAAAAAATTGGGTACAAACTCATAAACATTCCTCTCCATGGAAAAATGCAAAGGGAAATAGGCTGGCCAGGGGCATGAGGACAATGGCCCAGACAAACGGGGAGGGACTTGGTCCAGGGGTGGAGGAAGACAGAAAAAGGGACAGGCATGGGATTGGCTTCCTGTCTTTTTTCCTTTGCTCAGCATTTGACCTGTGACTGTAATGGGGAGACTTGAGAAATACCTGTGATGCTGGCGAGGTAGGTGGCTGCCCCGAGAGCGCAGAGCTGAGCATTTTCCACTGGGTTGCTGCCTGCACCCCCAGCGCCTGGCCATGATCGTATAGTGGTTAGTATTCTGCGCTCTGGCCGCAGCAGCCTAGATTCGAATCCGGGTCATGGCATTGCTTTTTGGTGGGGAGGGGCTATCCTGCAGCACGCCTCGTGGTTCAGTCTGATGGCGTCCGTTTGCAAAGAGAGCCATCAGCCGGTCCTTAGTTTCTGCTTGGTAAAGGCAAGTCAGTGGGGTCCATTGGTCAGAAAAAGAGTACCAGGACTTCTTGCTGGGCGTCAGGGTCCAAAAGCAACGCATTACCTCCTGGAAAGGGCTGTGTTTCGAATGTCCATCCAGTGCGCGTTGAAGGGAAGGATCTGCGTGCCTGGGAAGCTGCGTCCCTCCAGAGGCGCTTGAGAAGCCAAAGGGGCCATGGGTGAGTTTGCGATGAGGTGAGTGTGAAGTGTGGAAGGGGGAGGGTGGCAAGAGGAGGTTTTGAGAGGAAAAAAGGTGCTGCTGAGCTGGTAGGTGAGGGTAAGGTCCCAGGCGGGTGTTGTGTGAGGAGCTGTGTAGGCCCGAAAAGGCGTTGTGCTGGGCAAGGGCAGGTGAGGAGGGCCAGGGCTTTTCCCAGGGCTGTTACTGCAGCCAAAGCCTTTGTGAAGCAGAAGAGGGCCATCTCGCTAGAGGGTTAAATTCACAACTCTTTCAACTCCCAGAGCCCTTCTACAGCACAGATGATTTGTATACACCTTCAGCGTGAGCCAAATTGGCAGGTTTCCGGGAGCCCTGTGAGTCCGATGTTGTTTTAGTCTCCCTGCTGATTTATTAGGAGAATAAAAGATGGACACCAGAACTGAGGCAGACTACGGACACCGCATTCTGAGAAAACAATGGTGAACCTCCAACTCCAGCAGTGTGGGCCACATAGACAAGTAACCAGCACCCACAATCTTTACAAGCTTTTTTCCAAAATAACTCATCTTTTGGAAAAATAGGTTGAGCCTTTTTGACAATCTGGCTAAAGATTTTAGTGCCTAACTGGGAGCCTAGTTCTTCTGCAAATCTGGCCCTAGCGGTGGGTGTGAGACCTTCTGAAAATTCTGGCCAATGTGTCTGGAAGCTCCAAGAAGCATCGCAACTTTGAGCATTTACTAGAACAGGATGAACAAAACCTTCCTTCCTTGACCTACAATCACCTTGATTCCAGGTTGAGGTTTCAAGAGAATTGATTTGATTCTTAGATGCACTGTGAAACAAACACCCTCCTGTAGACATTGGAAGGGGGAGGCTGAAATGGATCTGCCACTAAACCACGTTGCCTTTCATCAGTAGCCACCTGAGCAAGAGGGTAACCACTGGCCTAGAGGTGAAAGGCCCATAGCCCATGCTCAGAAGCCTTCAGCGGCTAGATCTTAGGAATGGAAAAGCTTAATGATCTTTCTCCGGGGTGTTACTTCCAAAGACTTGTATATAGCGCTGGGTGAAAGGTTTTTGGATGAATATTATATTTAGTGAAATATTTTGGTGGACCCAAAATGATTGTTTGGTTTGGTTTGGTTTCACCAAGAAAAGTGAAAAGAAAAGAAAAAGATCTTGGGTCAAAGTGCAATGTTGTTCTAATTTAGGTTAGGCTCGGTAAGAAGGAAAAACTAAATTGTTTGCACAAGTAAGTGTATTTGTGTAAAAGGGTGCAGAGGCTGGGCTTTAAGGGGCAGATAGCCATATTGTAGTAGTTGGAAGCTTTGCTTTCCCCATGGCCTCTAAAGAGTTTCCGAGCATTCTGAAGGAGGCCAGGAAGTTGCATTCTTCTGGTTGAACTCCAAGCGAGGAAGGCAAGGTAGACTTTTGTTGAAGAGGATAACTCCCTGACAGGGAATCGAACCCGGGCCGTGGCAGTGAAAGCGCCAAATCCTAACCACTAGACCACCAGGGAGATGACAGTTGGGGGGGTTGGGCATAACTTTCTAGGCCTACTTTCTGTCCAACTGAGGCCATTCGTTCGTCTTCAAAGGAGGTTAACACAAGCTCTGAGCTCTTCGTTTCCTTACGGTTCCCTTCCTATTTTTAGCACTGATATGAAAAAGAAACAGAAAACATATTAAAACAATTTCCAGTATTGTTATACATTGAGGCCATGTCTTTTTTTAAAAAAAAAACAGTTTTGTTGCTATCTTGTTTTACTCTCCATGGGCTTACAGAAATGTACGAGGGATGAATAAGATGTGGTGGAATCGTCAGCCTTAAGCAATCTCCATCCCAATGAAGAGGGCTGGTGGAGGATTTGAGAAAGAAGCAGTTATCTCAACTACTGAGCACTGGCGAAGATATAGAAATAAGTAGAGAAGCTCTAGATGGCTGCTCAGGGGGTGGGGGGCAATCAGCTTGTGAAAGGTTATTTTTTCCCTCTCTTGCCTGGGCTAGAAGAGACTCAACTCTCTTAGGACCATGGAATTGTCAATGTGTCTTGTCTTCATGATGTACTAAACATCTGAGACCGCCTCAGCTGGTTGAGAGGACAAAGAGTGGATTCTGTTATGCTCTGAGACTCTAAGGGAGAGAGTGATGTCGAAGAGTACAAGATCAAACGCCCAACGTGGGGCTTGAACCCACGACCCTGAGATTAAGAGTCTCATGCTCTACCGACTGAGCTAGTCGGGCTAGGCCTCAAGGGGTTGCAAAGGCACAGACAGTGCAAAAGAAGAGCGAAGGAAGTTTCTTTGCGTGCTGAGATTCGTTTCCTGACATTTGCCTTCTTTCCTGGTTCCTTCGCTCTCCAGCTAGCAAACAGGGCCCGTTCCAAGGCTAGTTAGATGCTGGTGTCTAGACCAGAGAAGTGGGGTTCATCTAGCAGCTGCTCAGAGAAACCTGGGTGGGAGGGTGGAATTTAGGATTCTCCCACCAGGAGGAGGTGCTGTTTCTCAGAAAAAGCTTCTCAGCGCCCAAAGAGGGGGCAGAGAAGACAGTTTCCCGCTGGCCGCCAGACACATCTTTTCGGAGGGAATCAGAACCCCCTGGGGTAAAACTCCTCCAAGGATGTGCGGCTCCAGGAATGTCAGAGAAGGGAAGGACTGTTTGCTTTAGGAGGTGGGTGCGGGAACCTGCAGGTCCTTAGGTCCCTCCAGCGTCCGATGAAAGCATTTGGGGGGAAGGGGCCGGGATAGACAAAGACAGGAAAGACGGGCTTGCGGCTCCTGTGCAAACACCATGTTGCCAGCGGTCCAAGAGAAGCGGGTGGGGGTTCGAGCATTTTGGCTGCTTCCTGAGGGCACGGAACTCACAACCTGGCAATGCTCAGAGCCCCGTTCCTCAGGAGTTTTCTTTGTGTTGGTCTTGTGATGCTGAGGGAGGAAGCTGAAGCATCATTTGAGTTTGTTTCAGTGCCTTCGGTTGGGCTAAGGTTGTGACCCTGAGCACAGGGGTTCCAGCTCTTAACCCCTGAGGGGAATGGACAATGGGCCAACTTAATCTGTTGGACAGAAAGTAGCCAGAAAAAAATCTAATGATGCTTCCGGTTCCTCCGTCAGGATCACAAGAGAAACACAAAAAATCCCAAGAGGAACAATTCTTCTCTGCTTTCGTTACCTCCATCGCAACCCTCTCCACCTCTTCTTCTGCCTACCTAGCGGCTCTTTGATGGAGAAAGATCCTGGAGCGGATAGAATTTCTGAGATACAAACTGAGGGAGAGGCTTTGAGACCTCCTGATAGGATGTTGACACAATCTAACAGGGCTCTTGGTTGTAGCTGCCTCCTGTCTCTGCTCCCTATGTTGTCAATTCTGTGTCCTCATGAAGCAGCCAAACCAGAGTACGTAGAGCACCCAGTTTAGGGCTCAAGCCCAAACCCTGAGACTAAGAGTCTTACCTTCCCTTTATCAGTGTCTACTGTACTGCTCCCTTCTTCCTCCACCTGTATATGTTTGATATCCATACCTGCCCAAGATCAAGCAATGCCAACTTTCTGGTGGGGAATAAACTGGAATTTACCTGTCGAAGAAAAACTCAGTTCTCGCTTTTTGTTTGGGTGCAGCAAAAACAAATACTTTATTATTTCTCTAGTGAACACAAGAGGGAGAGAGTGTCAGGAACTGGGTTGCCCCTTGTCCTGGACGGATCTCTCTCAATTAGTAAACAATCATAACAATTTTTATACCTTCTTAACAGACAGTGGCTAGCAAACCTGGAGACAGTAAAAGTAAACATTTGCATTTGTTTATACATAAGCCTATTCGTTATCTTATTTGTCTGCAATACTAGAACAGAAAACAAGACTGCAATTCACAAGGTCGTAACGACTGTTCACACAATTCACTCTGCACCAGATACAGGGTCACATCTTAACTTCTGCTAATTAGCTAACATACATTAAGATCCCTTCAAACCTTTATTAATTAATTCTTGGCCTCCACACTCCCCCCTTTTGTACTTCTAGTACAACAAATACCTCAAATCTCAATTTGCATTAAACCATGGATTTCAGAGTCTACAGGAGACACGTCAACCTTAGGGGTTTTCATGGGATGTAATGACAACGCATGATTAGCATGAACATGAAAAGTAGTATTACTATCATTACGTCCTTTACAACAACAACAACAATAACATAATCCCACACCAACTAACAACACTACAAACAATAACATCCCCATAGGAATAAAATAATGGGGTTTTTGTACAGTTTTGGCAACAAAGCACAATACATCAAGTTTAGTAGATAAAGTAGACACTCTATAAGCTGTATGAAAGGCATTCTGTTCAGCATGATATATATTCTGAAGCATGTGAATTTGCCCTTGCAACTCAGAGATTCTGCGAACCTCTGGCAACAATGAAAGCAAATTCTGAAACCGATCAGGTACTATTCTAGTCCAATTAAAATATACCTGAAATCTAAGAGCTACATGTAACAGTCTATCTGCAGGCCAGTAAATTATATGATTGCCTGCAGCAGTGGTAAGATTAAAATGTATATCTCGTAATGTGGTGGTATTAACGTACACACAGCTATCATTAGCCTGAAAAAGTGGGTGTCCTGTAAGGGTAGTCCCTTGACCTCTACCCTCCCAGCAAATATTGTCATAAATAGTGACAACTTCCCCTGGCTTCAGTTTCCGTATACACTGAAGCTGTGGTGGTTCTAACGGCCAAAATGTCCATAAATTCCCTAACCCCATCCAAATATCAGCTGTAATCCCAGGAGCACTAACTAAAAATCGATTAGGAGAATCAGGTGGCCTGACTTCCCAGATATCTCGGTGAATCACCCAATCCCACATGCATCCTCCCCATGGACCCGGCAGGATTCGGTATGTGGGAGCCCACACCCCCTTAACCGGTCCATATGCTTGGAAGGAGCACTGTGAACGTCCACATTTCCATCCAGAAAGTCTCCAAGTATGTCTCCATGGCCACAGATCAGATGGTACTCCTGACGTGTCTGTAAGGGCAGTGGGCCAAG